>NW_009703929.1:43289-43654 GCF_000703405.1 Apaloderma vittatum | reverse complement strand
GTGTTACTCCTGGCTGTGATAAGCTGGGATATTACTAAGCCTCCTACATGACTTCTTAAGCTACTCTACTCTTCTATAGCACTTTCCATTATCTGTTTGCAGAGTGCTTTGCCCTGGACATCGGACTTCATTTACAAGAAGGAAAATATCATGAGTCCTAAGCTCCTGCTTTGGTCACTATAGACAAAATTACACTGCTGGCTACATTAAATTTGACTGTTTAATGCTGGTGAAACAAAACCACTGTCCCACCATCATCCATATTATGTAAATATGGGCATGATCTGTCATGTTTTTGACCCAGGCCAGCTAGCACTGTCCTGGACCACGTAAAGATGTTGTTCTGGTAATAGTCCTCCGAGGGC
>NW_009703929.1:21967-43258 GCF_000703405.1 Apaloderma vittatum | reverse complement strand
TGTCGGCGGGGGCGCCCCCCCCCTTCCACAGTCCTCCACCACTACCCTAGAAGTCTCTGGAGTGTCCAGTTCTTGTGCATGCCAAGGTACAGGTTGTTCTGCGTGCAGCCATGGTGTCCACTGAGTTTTCCTTGTAGGGCTTGGAATTTGAGCTTCTTCAGAAAATGAGCACTGTGTGTTTTTTTATGGCTCAAGGCTGGAGGCTCTGGGAGGAATTCCTACCTCCCCCGTTGACATCTAGAAAGACAAGACAGAAGTGGGACGTCTGCAAGAAAACACCTCTCCTTGTGGTGATGGTTGCAGCCAGGAGACAGGAAGGCGTTTGTAAATGCATGTGGAGCTATGAGAGATGTAGAGCTCGGAGCTGGGTAGCCCCTGGGTGACAGTAAAGGCTTTGCAGGTATTTGGGCATTGCTCATATATGTGTACCTGCTCACTCAGGTGCCACCAGAACGCTACGCTTGATCCAATCCTCAGGCGTTCTCCTCTGAGCTTGGTGTGCTTTTCCCCAGCATGGTGGAGAAAGAGAACCATGCCTCTGGCCAGACTGGTGACCTCCTTTCGAGAAAATCCATTGAGAACTCAGAGGAGTTGATGTCTTGCTGGGATGCCTTGTGGATGTCTTGCTGGGATTCATTGGTCCTGGACAAATCCATACTAGGAGCACTTGGGTCCTGATCTCTTAGCTTTGGTTATTTGCTTGGTGGTGGCACCCATGCAGCTTTCAGACTTGAAACAGAGGAGCAAAGGCTCTTTAAGCTCTGTCACATGGAGATTAGACCCAGGGCCTTTTCCAGGGTTCAGTTCCAAGTTCAGAAGAGACAATAAATTATATTTGTGTTGGGTTTAATTCACCTGTTTAAGGTAACCTGGCATGTCCTGGTGGAAACAAGAGCAGCTGGTGCAGGTGTGAGCAGCTTGGCAGATTGATGTATGTGAGGAGAAAGGAGACCTTGAGGACTGTCATCAGTAAAGACATTTTCTGGGGAAATTCCAATAATGCAAGGTAAGCAATCATTTCTATAGGCTCTCGTATGGATTTAGGTCTTTAACTGACTCCAGGTTTTTGAAAATCTCCCCTACGGAATGGCTCATTATAAACATGGCAAGGACAGAGGAATACACTCACTAGCAAAAATGTGAAGAGAGGTATACAGGGGGAGCTGGTTAGAAGGATATTTGGGTATTAGGAACATTGAGAATGATGACAAAATAATTTCATTTTGCTGCAGAGAGCAATCTCTTGGCATCTGCTTAACTCTGGCTCATGGACAAGTGTCTACTGGCCTGTGCAAGGCTAATGAGGCTGAAGATGTATGTAAATATATACTATGTACCAGGGAAGAGGAGGTTAGTTGAGGAAATGAATAATTTCAGAAGATATAAACTAATCAGAGATGTTTGGAGAAGGAAGATACTCGTATAATTGGATTTGATCCAAAGGGTAATGCAATCAAACTGTAATGAAGGCCGGTTGTTTATCACCTGTTGTAAAAGAGTTGTCTAGGCAGGGAAGAAAGAAAGGAATCATGTTATGTCTCTATAATAAGAACCTCCAAATAGCCTCTTATAGATTTGTAGGGTTTAAAGTAAGACGGGGTAATGAGATCTTCAAATCTAACCTCATGTGTGCCATTGCCCGTCCAGCTTCCCAGTCATCTCTGCGCTGGCTTTATTACATTGGCTTCGATGACCATAAATCTTCTGGGAGAGTTCCGAGTCTTACTAAAATGTGTGAGTCAGTTCTGTAGCTGAAGTTCCCAGAATTGCACTGATTTAGAGTCACGGAGAGTTTGATGCCATACTTAAAATAATAATAATAATGACAATAATAAAAATTGGTTGGGTTGTGTTTTGTTGTGTTTTTTTTTTACAGTATGCTATGAGATCATTAAAAATGAACTTCTGGTAGGAATCATCCTGGCTTTTAACTAAGTGCACTCTCTGTGGTCAATTTAGAGTCTGGAAGAAACACAAGCCTTATTTTCTGATAGAATTATTTTTGCGAACCAGCGGGGCTTGCAGTTACTCACAGCTTTTTCTATGTCACAAAACCCCCCCCCTCTTTTGTGACGCTCCCCAGGATTTTGGTTGAGAAGCCACCTCCCAGGCAGCAGTACATCAAAGGACTGACCTTCATTAACCTCTGAACCCAAGCTGGATACATTCAATAAAGATATTTTAGATTTTTTTTTAATTTTTTTTTTATCATCACACTGAACACTGTTGTATATTCTCTGTTGCTCGGACCTGGCATCGTTAGTAAGTGAGTGGTATCATAAAATAGGCTTTTAGTCCACAGCACTGCACACCTCGGTGACATTTAGCGTCTTCATGTAGACTTAGCTCAGAGGCAAGCCATGGAGAGAATTACTGACCTACTCATCCATTTAGTTGCCTTGGCTGTAATCCCTGTGGCTGTAGCTTTGAATCACACTAGAAACAGTTCATCCTTCTGAGTTAAATTAAATTCATCACTCTGTTCTAAAGGAACTTCAGAAAATGGAGACCTGCTTTGTTGCTTTCTGTCGGAGATTAAGACTGATTTCCGCTTCCTGGCATCTCTCCGAGCTGGGGTTCACTGGTGTGAAGTACCCGATGAACAATTTGGAGACAGTTCTTCTTCTATTCACCTCTTGCCTCTCCTGAGCTTGGTTGCTCAGGAGCTTCATTCACTGCTGGGATCCAAGAGGCAGGAGATGGGGGTGTCATCCATGAGGCCATGGCAGGACTAGGAAGATAATTCAGATCCTACAGACTCTCAAATTTATTTTTTCTTGACAAGCTTGCACAACGAGTGACACACTGTTTGTCACAGCCCACATGGCTGCGTGACTGTGTTGGAAGGATACAGCTTGTAAAGCACATTTAGATCGTTCGGGAAAGTTTTCTCAGAAGTACTTTTGCTTCCAATAACATAAAAGTGCTGAGGACTGTGGGCTGAGCAATCCCAGTTCCCCAGGGTTCACCTTCCTACCCAGCACCATCATATGCTTCAAAACTGAGTAGTTCTCCTCAAATAACACAAAGAAGATAAAACTTTCCTCATTTTGGTGTTAATTCTCTTTGTATAGTCTATAAAATAAAAGCAGCTGAGGGATGAAAGAGGAAAAAGCAACCCATGGAATATTTTGGTTTACCTGAAGTATTTTAACTGCAAGTATTGAAAGAGAAGTTGTTTGGGTGTTAATCTGTTTAAGAAATGCTTTTGAGATCTCCTAAAAATGTGCTATCTCAAATGGATAGACCTTCATCTGTCAGTGACATTTGTCCTCCTAGAAGTCAGTAATCTCGGAGCAGCTATTTTTGTTGAGGGTCTGCAGTTTACCTAAAAACTAAAGAAATGAGACATGAATGTAGAAAAGGAGGAAGTTTGCAGGACAAACAGAGAGGAGAAAAAATTAATGTGGGAAGTATGAAAATCTTCAAGAACCCAGGACATGGGTATGTGCTCATGCAATGTGCTTGGCTGGTGGAAGAAACCCCTCTCAAATCTTCCTGTCCTCTGCAGACAACATTTCGGAAGCTTCCTGGCATTTCCCACTTACTCCGATCTGTGAACCCACAAATCCATGTAAGATTCATGACGACCATCTCCAGGCTCTACCTTCTTGACCACAATGTGTGAACAGCATCCAAGCAGGTGAACTTTTATTAAAGGAGCATTCACACACCAGAAAAAAGTTCATGGACAGGGAAAATAAGAGATTTGACTTTTTTTTTTTTAATAGAATTTCATTTTTGTTTTTATTGCCTCTTTGGGATTGTGCAATAGAATTGTCACAGAGGGATATTGGACATTAGGTAACTGGAATCATGTGAATGAAGAGCAGAGGTATCAGTCACAGGAAAGTGTAGAATTGTATTTCAATGTGGTTTTCTGCTTCCCTTCCTACCTCCTAGGCTGGGACTATTAGAGGAACGGGGTAATTAATTTCTGTTTGAGCTAAATCCAAAGTAGGACTGGAAGTCTGAGGCCCTGAAGTCCCCATGAGACCCATAGGAGTGAGTTCCCAGTGGACGGGATCTCCGTGGATCCATCAGAGGCCAGTTTCAGCACTGATCCAAGTGGAAATGGCCTTGATGATGCATCAGGGGTTACCACCTACCTGCGCACATCTGAGTCTGGTCTGCACGGGCAAGGAATTATAGAATCATAGAATCATAGCATGATTTAGGTTGGACCTCAAAGATCATCTCATTCCAACCACCCTGCCATGGCAGGGACATCTCCCACTAGATCCACTTGCTCAAAGTTCCATCCAGCCTGGCCTTAAGCACTTCCAGGGATGGCACATCCACAACCTCTCTGGGCAACCTGTGCCATTTCTTCACCACCCTCAGGGTAAAGGATTTCTTCCACCAACATCTTAAGCTGCCATGGACCACTTTCTGGGAGGTGTAGGAGACATGGAGTATTTTACCATGTCTTAGCTCTGCATGTGTGTCTCGACAGGTGCCAGCTCAGTGCACAGGGCTTGGCACAGTCCTGTGGTGCTGTCTCAGAAGGAATCGTGTGCCTACCCACGTGTCGTATTTGCAAGTCACGAAACACTCACCCACAGGTTCACGCTACAAACATATTGCTCTGGCACGTGGTGGAACAGCTTTCCCACTGCATCAGGCACCCTGAATAGAAAAAAAACCCCACCACTTCCATGTACAAGTGGATACAAATGTCTTAGACCCACAGGGACACCGTGTGAAGTTGAGGACAAACGGCTGTGTAGCCTTGACATTAAAAAACAAAGCTCTTGAGGTTTTGCCTTGTGGAAGTGCAACACTCCATTATAAAATGGCTTTAAATGCAAAGTTGAAGCGTAGACATTAGGGCTAAATAACTCCAGGATTTAATGAAGTATTAACTTGTTGTGTCAGATGAGATTTCTCAGATTGGCCCAAAATGGAAAGTTAAAAAAAAAAAGTTGTCGAAAAACATTTTTATCTTGTCTGCTGAATTGTTTCCTCTCTCCCCCTTCCCCTTCTTCCTTAGTTTTCGACTCGACCACTGAACCAAAGCTCCCATTATTCATCCAGCTCCATGCCAGCATTTGCAGAGGGCTTGCAACAGAAGTGTGGAGAGCAGCAGCTCACCCCATTCATCTTAGCAATGCATTAACATAAATTTGGGGTGATAATGCATGCGTCAGCACAGTAAACTCTTTCTCCAGCCTCTCAAAGTCAGTGAGGAGATGGGGGGATTATGTTTTCGAAGTCTGTGTTGTGTATCTCGAGTGACAACTCTCTTTGTCTCCATATCACAGGACACGTTTTTGGAAACTCACCCCAGAGGGGATTGTGGGCAAAAATCACAGGCAGTACAAAGAGCAAAACAATAGAGTTAAGTCAAAGGGAGCTGAAAATCAGAGTCAGCAGTCACGAGAAAACCAATAACAACATAATTTAGATAAGAGAGTGTAACTCCAGAGATCATACAGGTACAAGCATGAACTGTAACATCCTGTAAAAGGAGCTTTGGCTGGGCAGAAGCAACCACAAGAGAGGGTTTGGAGTCAAAAGAAGTGACAGATACCATTTGAAAAACTTGCCTATGAAGAGAAATTGCCTCCCTCGAGGGACAACACTCAGAAAAGCTGGCTGGCCTAATGGTCTCAAAGCTCAAGAGAATGTGGCTCTCAACACACTTCGAGGTTGGATCTGATGTTAAATTGGCCCTTCTTAGAGCAAGATATTGGGCCAGATGACTCCCAATGGTGTCTTTCCAACTTAAATCATTCCATAGGAATATAACAAACATATAGTAGGCTTCTTTCACACTTGTTTTCAAACACATGCACAAATATATTTGTATATACACACATAGACGGAGGAAGATATACAGGGGCACTGTGTACCGGGTGACCCTAGTGTTTGTCAGATGTGACTACCACAAAAGCTTTGGCTGAGAATTTGGTCATTCTGACATTTTTAGAAGATTCCATCTTATACCAAGGGCCTCCTTTTTGTGCCAGAATGCCTTTCCAGATGTCCCCAATTGGGCTGCTCCAAGCAAGGCTCTTTGCAGGTCTTTTGAACATGGGATTCATAGTCACTGTTTGAGGGGAAAGGAATGGGGAGAGAGAAGAAGAGAACTCCCAACTGGAGCCATCTTGTCTCAGCCTCACATCCTCATAAAACAACCAGTTTGTGTTCCAGTGAATGAGACTCTCCAATCTCATTACACATTTGTAAGTCACTCTTTTCCTCATGTTGGCTGGTTACCTTTATCTGTGACTCACAAGTCCAAGGGAACTGCCTGCTCGGCATCATAATCAGCCATGAGTGTCACAGTGAACTTTGGGTCGATTTAGGCTGAATGCAAGGAAGATCTCAGACACACATGACAATTTATGAAATCACCTTTACCCTGAACCCATAAAAAGAGCAGGGAAGATGCTGGTGGGAGAGTGAGTGAACGAGGCAGGACTGACCTAAATCCAAGAGAATGCAAAACCTCCGACCGTCGCTGTAATTAGCTGCGGGACTGAGGGAAAGATATATTTTCAGCATGCCTTTTGCAGCATTCCAGATGTTTAGCTTTTGATTTCTTTGCAGAAACTTAAGACCCCATTCCCATCCCCCTGCTCCCCCCCCTCCTGAGATACTTTTGTCCAGGGAAATGATTCAGAGTTCAACACAGATGTGTTTTCCTCACTGCGCAGATTAGGATTCAGTGGCATCACGCCGACAGATAGGAGCTGACCAGAAGAATGTGCACAATAATAAACAAGAATAATTGTGTTGGACTGGATGTATCCCTCTGGATTAGACTCGTGTCTTCTTTTCCTTCAGTTTTTCTTGCCAGACACTCCCCTAAATAACTCTCGCCCAACCTCCCCCATAAAAGCCCGCGCCCCCCCCCCCCCCTTTCAAATGGCATTGCTGGTTCTTGTGAGTTTATTGCAGGTTTCCTAAGAGCTGGCATTTTCCTCTCAGGACTCCACTCCTAAAGTTCTGTGGTTACCAGAGAAGCCAGCTTTCTTTCAAAACCAGAATTAAATTTCCAGTCCTCATGGCTGCGGGGAAAAACTAAACATGGCTCAAGTCTAACCTGCAGTCAAATATAATATGATCTTTTTCTTCCCAAAAGCAAAATAGGAGATCATGTTTTATAGACTTGACTCTGGCTTGTTGATCCAAAGCAGTTATCAAGAACACAGGCGAGCTGGCTAAGTTTTAAGAAGTGTCTGATGAGTTTATAAGTGAATTTACACCCCAGGGTCACCTACAGTAACCCCGATGATTCTCTATATTCTGTGGTCCTGTGTCCCCTTTCCCATATTTCCCTTCTACACTTCTAGGGCACAATTCATATTTTTCTGTAATTAACCAGAAACATCATCTCAGTCCATTTGGGAAAGCAAGATTTTACAATGGAGATACAGATCAGAGAAATACAGACAGCATTGGTATCCGGATATGACACTATGTAACGTTGGAAGAAGAAGAAAAAAAATCCTTTAATAATAAAATACCAGCTGCTGTTTTATTAGTACGAAAAGTAACGTGCTGCTTGTTTCTCCAAACGCTCACCCATGTAGACCAGGCAGCTGTACAACCACTTTGCCTGGTTCATTCAGGAGAGGGAGGACAAGGTCTGGGATTTTGTTAAGGAAGGAAACAGAGTGAAGGATGTGGTGAAGACCATTGTAATGGAGGAGCACGTGGGCGACCTGCACCTGCCTCTCCTAGTACTAAAGCTTCAGGAGCTCAAACATCATTATGAGGGTGCAGGTTGGAAAAAAAAGGTGGTGGGATTTCAGACTGTGCCTCATCCACCTGCATCTCCAGGAAGGAGGTCTAGAGAACTGAGGAGGGACAAACACAAAGGAAAATCCTTCTGAGGGCTGTGAAACTCACTGATATACCTTTGAGCTCCAGCTACCATATGAACCTCCTGGAGTGTGCTTTGCTTGCTTTGCCTCCAGGTATATCCTACCCATTGAAACTTCCTTTATGGGCAGCAGAAGAGCTTTGTGGTAGGGAGGTACCTCTTCCACATTGCAAAATGGGAGAAAGATCACCAGCGATCATTCAGGAGCTGATCATGTGCTGACCATAGCAAAACCAGGAGGGAAGCATTTCAGCAAGACTTCACAAAAACCCTCTTTTACCATGATTATATTCACCAGCAAGGACCTTGCTTCATGACACAGACCTTTTCCATTTTAAATCTCCTCCCTCTTTTCCTACACCATATCCTGGCTGGAAACCTAAGTATTTCCTACCATTTGAGGCTATGATATGCCTGTGTAAATCAACATCATCCTTCGGAGCCCAATGACATTATGCTGATTTACTTGCATGCAGGGTCTGGCCATGCCTTTTTATGTGATTTAAACAAGATGTTCCTCAGGCTTAGACATAAGTTAATAAATGATGCTTTACATTTTGGAGAAGCTCATGTTCGCTAAAAACATTTCTTGTTCCAATGAACTCATCCTACTCATTTATTCCCTTAGTTCTTCTGCATGATTTCTCCTGATACCTTCATCTCACCTATAATGTTTCCAGGACTCTCACGTTCATTGCTTAAGAGACTGGCTTTGCATCCAGAATGACACCGTGGTTGCTCTAGGAAGGTTAATGAGGGCTACTCTGTTCAACTTCTGGTGAGCTAAGGTGTCGTCCAGGATTGCTTGTTCCTTCAGAAGAGAGCGAGGAGTGAAGAAATATTGGGGAAGATTTGGAAAAGCAAGAAACCTTGCAAAATCAAGCTTGAAATTTAAGATTTGAAGGGACCCTCCATTTAATTCCTTCTCAAACTAGCAGGAACTGTGCATCACAGTAGAAATGAGCAGCCTTTAAAAAATCAGCGTTACAGGTTCCTGCTTTACCACAGAGATTTTGCAACTTTGCTATCTCCCAGGCGGCCATAAAGCACATTCAACAAGTATTACATGAGCTGTTTTGATGGTGAACTGACAGATATGCTCCAGATAGGCTCACGGAGTAGCCTAGTTGGCTCGCACCCTGCTGCATAGGTGGCCACAATTTACCACTCAGTGAACCCCTCCTCCCTCACCACACACATACCAGCTTGAACTGTGGTCTGCAATACACCTGCTCCTTCAGATAAATCATTCACCATCGTTGCAAACAGCATTCCTCCTACAGAAAATTTATACAGTCCTGCATATCAAAACCAGCTGTTAGCACTTTGGCAGATATCAATCCTTCTCTTCTCCAAAAGGATATTTCTTCCCAACAGACATAGTTAGGATTTAATTTCTTTTTCTTGCTCAAAGTTTGGCTTCTTAGATGTCCTCTATTTTCCATGGGCAGATGAAGGTACTACAGCAGAGCTAATATTACTTGTTAATCTTTGCGGCATTCAGCGGAGCACCGAGAAATGGAAAATTCTTTGCAAAGGTTTTGTTCTTCGAGAGAAAACTGAAGAGATTTGGAACTGTCAGCTGCTCAGCCAGACTGAGTTTCTCATGGAGGGGGAAAAACACACAGTTTTGTATCAATCTAGATCTGTCTTGCTTATCTGTCTTTGCTTCAGTATCACTGTCTCCCTTTCCAGGTTTGCCTAGGCTGCGTCTAATGGCATTTAGCTCTCATCTGCCCCAGGCTGGGTTGAGCTGCTGGCTCAAAGTTCAGAAAAGAGTCTGAGAAACCCTCTTAAAAGTGAGATGCCTGGCAACATGGGTGGGAGGAGAGTGGCTAAGTACCTATGAATATATCTTTCTGCTTCCCAGGCAAAAGGATTCTGCCTAATTAGACATCCCTCATATGACCAACACAGGAGCTGCGAACATCCCATGATGCTCTTGCTTCACCTATGCCCATAAACGGCCCAAAAGAATCTGCTGCCCAAGCTACTCCAGAACACAACGGTGCATAAAGTCACATTTTCTCTGCTTGGTGGTGGCTGGGAAGAGAACAGTTGGGTGCTGCGGAGCCTGCAATGCGAGCTGTGCCCAGCTGGCATCAGTGGGTTTAATCCACCATTTGCTTGTAGAGCATGGAAGGGACTGTGTGAAGCAAGGGCCACCACCAATTTGGGCCTTGCGCATGGCAAAAATTGAGCACTTAATTGGAGACTCTGCAACCATGTATTTTTGGAATGGTTAAATGAAAGGGGAATGAGTTCCAAAGAGTGCTTAAAAGTACTGAGCAGCCTAGCCAGTGGGGATGACATTCTCTAAAGGTGACCACCAGTTAGGTCCCTCTGCAATTAGATTTCATACTCACAAGGAGCAGCATTTGCTCGTACCCGGTTCCAGCCTTCTCTCTCTGTGAGGGCAGCATGCCAGGGAAGCACCCTGCATTGTTTGTGCCATGACGGATGAAGGCATTGCATAGCTGTGAACAGAATGAGGCGTCCTTTGTGACACTGATACGGCGAACGTTATCAGATGGCATGAGCGCATCCCTCAAAATAACCTTCACGACCACATTAGAACAACAGAGCTGGAAGGCCCCGTGCTTTGGGACTAGGGAGAGGGAAAAGGGTGATTTGTGCAGTTTGCTTCTTGCCACCACTTTATTTTTATTCCTCAATTTTTTGCTTTGCTCTCCAGCTGACGTCTAGGGCCACAGCCAGAGAGATGCTGTGTGCACCCTTTTACGTCAGTGAAAGTTAATGAAAAGGATGAGTGAAATATTCACTCTTAATGCGAGATGGGGGCAAGGCTCCGACTTACTGAACTGCATCACCCAGGCAACTGTTTTCCACATGGCTGGTCATTCACCAGAGCATTTTGAGTCTCAAATCACCCGCACTGTGCTTGGGATGAACTGAGATCAGGATAACTGGAGGTAGATTGTTTGCAGTGGGATCTAGTTGAGAGGCGTCCCTGCCCATGACAGGGAGGTTGGATTAAATGATCTCTAAGGTCCCTTCCAGCCTAGGCCAGTCTAGGATTCTGTGATTCTATGATTCTATGATCTGCCCTGTCTCTCCCTACTCAGGTGAAAGAAAACCTGGCTGAAAGTAAAGACTTGGACTATACCCGGTCTATCTCTAGTAAGATCCAGAGTTCACATTAGTCTGTGAGTGAAGCTTCCTTGCATGTAAGCAACGGGAATGGAATGGGAATCAAACACCCAAGTGGCATTATCCCCCCTGGGATAAATGTGAGGAGCTCTATAAGGGTTAACACCTTCTTCAGTGTGATTATTCTCTCTCCTGAATGTTGTCTGATGTTGATATTCAAGCCACTGAATGGGATCAAGATAATCTATACAGTAGCCTCTCGTATTCTCAGCCAAGACTCCTGAATCTCCACCTGGATCAAGCCTTTGTTCAACTGCCTTTGGTCAGTAGCATTCCCACTTCTTGCTGCTGGGACCTGAGCAATTTTTTTGAAATCGGGTGAATTATTCAAAATTTATCCATTTAAAAGGGCAGAAAAATTCTTCTACAGCTACTTGACCCATGAGGAATACCTAGTACATGTATATCTACATGTGCTCCTGAGGGATTTTTGAGGCTCTGAAGTAGGAAAAGACACAGAAGAAATATTTCAGGAGAATCAATAAAGGTTTCTTTTTATTTTAATTCCCTTTTACATACACCTGTGGTTTGTTATTTTCTGCTCGTTACTTTGGTCCATACAGAAAGCAGAAGTGGAGGAATGTAAACCAAATGCCTGCCTGACGACACACACAAGGCAACGCCTCCGTAACACATGGAAAGAAATCACAGTTTCGTCCTTTAGCTCTTCAGTTTTGTCCCTCTTTTGAAGTGAAATAAGCTTTTAAACATCACTTCAGCGAAAGCACTCGTGTTGGAATGGGAATAACAAACCTCAGCTCCTTTCCCTCCTGCTCAGCCTAGAAAACAGGAGCCAATATCTTGAACACAGACCCTGTGGACGGAGCCTGAAGACCACTGGGAATGACAGAGTCCTTTTTCTAACGACCAGATCCTGACACTTCTGGTGACTACCGTGGATGGGTCACCCTGAAGTTGCTGAGATGAAGCAATGAATTTTAGCGACAGATCTGTCTCTTAATGCATGTCTTGGTTCACAGAAGTGGTAAGAGATTGACGGGGTGTTTCTGAACACGGGGATGGGCTGAGGGGATGGATTCGGGTGATGGTGCTCGGCTGGATCTGTCCTTCCTCTTCTGCCACCAACTGACTTTCCTCTCCCACCAACTCTACCTCATACAACTCATCCTTTAAAACATTTCACCTCTAGCAACAAATGGCTTCTTGTTCATCCTTCCGTGCAGCTCTCAAGGAAGAATGACTAATTCAGACAGAGAAAAATAAAAAGGTAAAAGCTTGGCCTGGCAAGAAGCATCCAGCTCTATATTTAGAAGGGCTATGTCTGTTGTAATGCTCTGGTTTAAATAGATGCTGCTTCTCTGGTGAAGTAATTGTTTTGTCTTCTGTTTTAGGTACCTGAGATCTGCCTGCTTGGAAAACATCACTTAAGCTTGTTTTAAGCAGTCTTTCAAGTGGGTATTGAATCTCAATTTCAGAGGATGTAGACCTAGACATTTTGGGATCCCAGTGCACACTAATCCCATCTATGTCAAACATTTAATCCTCTCCCTTTTTCTAGCCAAATATCTACCACATCCTAAATCCCCACATGTAGAAGCTGATACCAATCGAAAAGCCTCATGTTGTCACTCGTGAAGCATTTTAGAAGACCGTCACCCAGACCACCCACCTCTTGATGACTTCTTTCTGGTCTTGTGTCACCGATCTAAAGCAAAACACCCTGAAATATGGACAGCAAGTAAGGTTTTGGGAACAGGGGAGGTAATTTATTTGAATCATTACCCTTTTCCTCTTCTGAATTTTTGGGTGAAACTCGCTCCGCAGAAATCAGCAGATGTTTTCCCATTGATTTTTCATGGGGTCAGGATTTTATCCCAAATTGAGACCAGAACATCCGTGTTATTGCGTGCCACACCATTAGCCCAGCATCGTTAACCCTCAGTCTGAGGAAGATAATGAAATATCACCAAATTCCTCAATTAATGTGCAAGGAAAACATTTGCTACAGTCACAGGGAGAAATTGCTCTGTGAGACCTAAGAGAAATGGGTTGGAATTCCAGGTTCCCATGTTGAGGTTGTTCTAGTGTAAATCTTTACTTCAAGCAAAAAAAGAAAGGAATATGCCAGTGAGGATGATGAAGAAGAAAAAGTTGTGTTGACTTTGTTAACCTCCTGTTTGCTCTCTCAAGACAACCCCTGTTTAGGGGAGAATATAACTCTGTGACAGTCTACCTCTGCCAGATCTGCACCACATAGGGAGGTCTGCCTGCAAAAAAAGCCAGATTTATAAGACTTTCTAATTACTTATGATCATCTGGGTCAGTTCTTTCATAAAGTTTCTTTTGTTCCTGGCCCTTACCATCCTCTGAGCTGATTTCCAGCCCTGCCCTGCCTTGCTGGAGTCGTACAAACCTGTTCCGAATTAGGACAACACTTGTGCTCCATTCTTGCCAACGCTGCCTTTAGCTCCTCACAAAGCAGCATCGTTGCCCGTCGGTACTGAATGCCATCGAGAGTCATGGACAGAGGGGAGATGGCCCCAGATGGGTGCAGGGATTTCTACATGTCTCAGATGCGAAGGCAGCTCGAAGGAGAGCTCTGCGCCTTGTGCCCTGAAGCAGCACTAACGTACCATCCTAGAGAAGGATGTAGAAGCCACACGAGCAAATTACAGTGAGAAACTTAAAGAAGAATATTGAGTAGCAGTGTACCAGGTTTATCCCCAAGTCTTCTGAAGACAGTGGGAAGACGTGTGAGCTTTGCAGGTTGTGCTGGAGGGCTTGAGATCTTCCATGAGCGAAACATGAAAGAGTTCAGTTGGAGGATGAAATCCTGCACCAAGGTTTGCAAACCTTCCCCTCCTCTGTGAGAAAGGTTTCAGAGGAACCTGATTTAATATTTCTTTAAATGCTCCCCCTGTGACACACTTTTCTCCACTTGCCTCCTAGGTCCTGGCAAAAAAATTGATATTATCTTGAACTTTGTATTGCATGGGGCTAGCTTAAACAGCAAGAAAACTCGGAGGCTCTGAGTTCCCATGCAATTAGGAAAGAAAAGAAAAGAAAGAAGGGGCTAAGAAAAAAATCCCTACCAATGGAAATACCTGAGTGTGGCTAATTGAGCACAGTGTATGGCAGTGTATGGGGAGAACAGGCTAACCCAGGCAGGAACAGATAAAATGGGATTATGTGACAGCTGATGCCTTGTGGATGTCATTTTATTCATTCCCAAACATCAAGCCTGATGTCAAACTCTCAGCAGAATATTTCTGTAGCTGGAAATGGAAGCTTTGTTTTAATTCCATCATGTAAACCGTACACGAGCCCTGAACCGTGGTTGAGATTCAGATCTGCTTTGCCTTGGCATTAGACTGAGTTAACTCTATTAGCTTCAGTGGAGCATCTCCCGCCTTCTGCCAACGAGTGTAAAATCAAGGTCTGTTTGTAACTGTCCTGCCCTAAAGACCAGCTTTAAGTGACTCTGTCCACTCATTACAGCTCTTCTGCCCACCACAGAGAACTCTGACAGCAGACACTGCACAGACCTCCTCAGATCCCTCAGCAGAACCTGATGAAATAAACCAAGGATAACTTATAATTACAATTTTATTCTTTATAATCCTTCTTAAGTGTGATGGCATAAAGATGTCAAGTCTTTTCCTTGCTCTCCATGACCTTTTTAAAAGAATTTTTCAGGAACAAAAGACTGTTTTGAGCAGAGCAACCTTCTGCCAGGGTACCTGCACACTGACCCTGATGTGATGAGTACAGTGAGACTGGGCAGCTGATCCGAGCAAACCATGTTCCCATCCCGACACTCTGGATTGGCTTTGAAACTGAGCGCTGAGATTAGCCTCTAGCCATTAAAAACATCTACACCTGAAGTTGCATCCAGTTAAAATGGAAAACTAAATGCTTAGCCAAGTTTTTCAAATAAGATTTTTGGGGTTGTTTTGTAGTGCTGGTTTGGAAAAAAAAAGAAGTTAGGTGTAGAGGACTCCAAACAATCTGAATTTGGGATTGATGTGGAGGGAAGGGTGTCCACTTCACTGGTGTCCTTTATGTGGGTTTATCTACCTGCTGGGGACAAGCAGCAACAAAAAACGGTTGATGGTCCACCATCAGCGTAATGTTACAGGTGAAGTGAGTACCCGGGAAGCTGTGAGCACCTCCAAAACCTTATGTCTCAGTCCCAGCTTCAACTGCTGAACTCTCAGTAGAAGATACCTGCTCTAAACCCTCCAAAACCTCCTACAGAACAACGACCAGTCACTGAAGATGTCTGTTAGCACTGAGTAAAAAAAGGACCCTGATTTTGAGACCCTTAGCTTATTAAAAGGCTTGATGTGCAGAGAGCAAATTAATTTGGAGTTAATCACTAAATGAAGCATGTGAGCAGTATTTCTGTTTCAGCACAGGATTGCTTGATGTCTCTGAGCTTTAAACGACCAGTAGCTGGTCACAGGCAAAGGTGGGTTCTGAATCTCATCTCCCAGCCCAGTCACAAGGGCCGGTGGAAGGTTTCCTACAGAGAGGCCAAGGAAGACATGAAAATGTCAAGGAAGATATTGAAATATCAAGGGAATATCTGGCCAATTAAGCCCTACTGGAATAAAAAAGAGAAAAAAAAAAGAAAAAGAAATGTAAACTTGCATTTTTTATTCTTCTTACCCCTTTTGTCTTTTTCCTGAATAAAAGAGAATTCAATCTGCATTTCTCAGGCCTTTTCTTTTTCCTTTATCTATGTGGTGGAATACTGTTCAGTTAATCATATGTCTTTACAACAACTCTCCTCTCCCACCTCTAGCTGAGAGCTAAGCCTGAGTTTTGATCCTGAAAAGACACAAAAATAGTTTGGGTGGAACAGGATAAGCCCCATAATTTTTATACAGACGGCAGGATTTGCTGCCTGAAAACAAAATGTTCCTCTAGGCCAACAGTATTTGCTGTTGGGCAGGTGCAACCTTTTATTCGATGGGCAAAATCAGGAGAAATGCCTTCCAATGAATTTACACAGAGATGAATGTACTCCTTATTTTACTTGTACAATTTATGGACTATTATGTTTTCTAGGCAAATCCAGACAGCCATGACCAATCATGATGAAAATTTATTTATAGGGTCTTTCACAAACTCATTTCCTTTACAATTTAATTTTTTTTTTTTCTCATTTCAGGACACCCTAGAGGGATGGGATATAAAATCTCCTCTGTCTGGAGAACTGCACTGGATACTTGAAATGCTCTGTAGCTGCCCAGGGATATCATGGATGCCCTCTGTTCACTCTTCAGAATGTGGCAGCCCATCAGCAACAGCAGTACAAACAATAATAACAAAAAACCAAACAGCAAACCTGTTCCAGTGTGAGGCTTGTTGAAAAAAGATGATTTTTTTCCTAGACTTGCCCTAAGGAGAAACGTGATCTCTTCTCTAGCAGGTGCAGAGAGGCAGCATGTTGAAGACCTACCTTAACATACACATGGCCTTAAAGCTTCCTCACTTGCTGAACAGTTTACAGCAGTGACAATTTGTGACGTAGGATGTATAGTGGAGGAGCTGTTACCCTCGATGATCTTGAAGGTCTCTTCCAACTCCAACTGTTCTGCTCGCCAGCTTTGGAAAATACTGCCCTAGGGCTTTTATTTTTTTTTCCTTTTGCTTCCAGTTATATCAAAAATGTCACAAAAATGTAGATAAGGTCAGAAAGAGAGGATGTGAACCACATTACTCCTACATAATAATGGTGGTCCTGGCATTGCTAGATGAACGGTTGGACTTGATGGCCTTAAATCTAAACAATTCTTTTTCTCAATCTAAACAATCCTATATTTTTCAGCAGGCACATGGGAATCAACAGGTGGAAAAAAGCACGTACATCAGCGAGAAGAAATGTTGCACATTAAAAGACTTCACAGGTTCATACAACCTCTCCTTAAAGGTCAACTCTTAAAGTGCTTTCTCTCATCTCATGCAGTCCTTTCAGGTAAAAGAATCATTGACCAGGGCAAGAGATTGAGATGAGTTGATGGATATACTGATCACTCTCATCATCAGTAATTCTGCCTGAAGCTTCCTAGGTGGAAGGTGTGCGGAAAAATCAGGCAGTGAAAAAGCAAGGGAACCCAACTTATAAGTGAGGTTTCTTAACTTTTTGAACATCTGAACCTAAAATTAAAAAAACTTCTAAGCCAGCCATTGAATTTGTCAAAACACTAAACAGGAATAAATAAATTGGAGATCTTGCCTCTTAATGTATTTTCATAGTTAAAAAAGTGGAAAATTCCTTGCAGCACTGCGGATGTTCAGCAACCTTCAGCCAATTGCCCATAAACAGATAAACAAAGCCAATCCCTGGCTGAAGAGTTCAGTTCTAGGAGATCTTTATGAACTGATTTGGCTCTATTATGTAACAGACAAGAAGACGCAGAGTTGAGGAATGGTGAGGAATAAGACAAGACATGATCTCATGTGAACCGAGGCCAAGAATTATATAGAAGGTGTAAAAACAATGGTCTGCACATATCCAGGCCAAGCAGAAATGACAAGCCTGCTGCCAAAAGTCATCCTTAAGAAACGCAAGGCTCTCTGCCCATCCAGAAAAGTGGTAGACTAAGTAGGAAGGACTCATGAGTTAAAGTAGACTGTGCTGCTTTGGATGGGAGTAGAAAAGATGCTGGGCTGGCACGACGAGATGAACGTGCCAAGAGAGTGAGATTCTCTGCCCAAGCCCAACATCTCTGTGGCACCGGAGGAGAGAACACCCATGCACCAAAAGATGGGCAGGAGATTCCTCCCACTGTGAGCCAGTCAGCTGGGATATTGCAGTTCACAGCTTGTCCTGTGCCAGCTTAGAGAAGTGAGGTCAGCAGGACTCCTGAGTGTTGCCAGCTGCTTGGCATGGTGGGAAGGAGCACAAAGCTGACACCATAGGGGAAGGAAAATGAAAAAAATATGAGCAACTCACTCCTTTGGGCCTCTACCTCCTTGACATGAGCTTGAGGAAGTCTCTGAGTGTTTGCTGCATGCCACCTCCAAAGCATTCTGCTTTCTTTGCTCCACCACCCCATGCTGGACTTGAACCAGGATGGGCACAAACCCTGGATGAAACCTCTTTCTGTTCTCTGTGGCTTTCGAGGCTATGTTCACACTACTAAATTGGACCGGAGAGGAATTGTCACCCCAGGCGGGCTCAGGGTAAACTGTCCCTGAGAAATGCCCTGGTGATGGAGGAACCAAAGAAAACCCCGCTCTGGATCTAGAGCCTTTGGCTAAGTGCCTGCAGGACCACTTTGCTTGCCTTTCCAAGTAAAATCCCACCTACAAATCATGGTTTTTTCTCTGGTTTTAGACAATTCATGTGAAGGATGTCCATGGATCTCCAGCTAAGAGTTCGTTGCCTACACACTCAGTCAAGGACTTCTGACCAGCTCAGAAAGGATGTGAATGAGTTTTGATAATATTTCACACGAATATTGCATACAAACACCCAGAAAAAAATAAATTACTATGTATTATTTGTAATTGAAAGGATTAAGAAAAGATTTCTTACCCAGTACACCCCTTGTGCATGTCATTATTATCTATGCTTAGCAACATTTTTTTGACACTTATTCTAAATATTACGGTGATCAATGTGTTTCACTGAGGGCTGCGCTTTGTGAGGGGTGCTGTATTTGTTTATATGTAATTTTATGGCTTTTGCTAATTCCCTGAACTTTGCTAAGTGATTGTCAAATGTTATTTATCTTGAGTTCTCAGTAACTAACACAAGCAAATAGTGAGTCACTAGCGGTAGGATTTTTGGGGGACTTTTTTTTTTTTTTTGCTTTGTTCCAGCAGTGAAACGATACTAAGAAACTTCTTTGAGTGAGAAAATCAGGAGGGTCATTGCATCTACTTGGCAGGATTTAAGCACAACATACTTCTGGAAGGGTGGAAAACCAGAGCCAGCGTATTCAGTGTTCTCCTTTCTCATTGGTGGCTCAGCCACGTGGGATGCTAAATAACACAGCTGTACACACTCTGACAGCCAACTGTTACTAACTTCTGCCCCTTTTGATTGCCTCCAGAAGCCGTACCAACATCTGCCAGGAAAAGGCGATCGGGGAGCATAGCTGGACTGACCCAGATTTCTGCCGAGCTGGTTGGCTCTCCACGCCAAACTTTCGCTAGAGCTGCCTTCTCTTGTAAGATTACTCAACTTCTCTGCCGTACTATTGCTAGTATTGTTATGTGAATAACAACAACAACAACGACAATAAGAGAGCATGAAAGAAAAGATTATTCTTTGAAAAACCTCACATTTCAATAGCTGCCATTTGGTGGCAAACGGTTGTGATGAGTTTTGACCTTTTTTTAATGACGCAAACCAAGAAAAAGACATCACAAATAAATACTGGCTTTTAAAGATCTACTCATGTGTGTCTGCAGCTGGTGCAGAGCTCCTTCAGTGCCTGACAGAGGACTGCATCTCAGCCACCACACCCCCTACCAGGACTGAATCCAAAACTCAGAGATGTCAAAGGGAAGAGGATTTATTTTCCATGACTTCACTGGACTTTGGAGCAGGTCCTAACCTAAGAGGCTGTTTAAAGAAGATGTGGGACACAGAGTAAAGACCCCAACTCCTCTTCCCAACCTCTTTCAGAGTTTTGGGCAAATCAGTCCTTAATTTGCCCTTGTAAGACCAGCTGATTGCATCAACAGGTTGCACTCCAGAAGTGCTGCTTGATGTGACCTGGCAGCTGTATCTAAAGGATCAGGATGGGGAGTAGGATTATCCCATTGGCCACACCTCAATCCTAAAGGACTTTTGCAACCTTGCCCAACACCTCTTTCCTATTCTTTTTGAGTAACAGCCAGGTGAGGTCAAAATGCTTTAGGTGCCATGAACTTGCCAAGACAGAAAAAAGGAAAAAAAGCACCATGACGAGCTGACTTTTGGACTGCAGCAAGTGAATAACGATGTTATGGCCAGGGCTGACAAGAAGGTCCAGGCTGACTCGGTCCTTCCTTTGGGTAAGGAAATGCTGCAATAGGAAGTTTGGTCACTGGTCCGAATTTCCCACTTCTGAGCAATTCTGTATCACGCTTGGAAAGAGGCAGAGACCCTTCACTGGGTGATCAGCTGCACTGTTGGCCAACGAGGACTGCACTTCTTCATCACTGCTGGAGATTACATCTATCAGAAACCAACCTTTTTGACGCATATTGCAAAAAGCACCAGCAAGGAAACTCTGCAAGGTGACAAAATCCTTCTGGTCTCTCTCTCCTGTAGGAAGGAGACATTTCCTTATGCTCTTCCCTTTGGAATCTATCCATGATAGGATTTCCTTATCTGAGCATCTCTAGGCAAACTCAGTGACTCTGGTTGAAGTTAGACTTGTTTACACCAGTAAGAGTCTGACTTGGTGTACATATGTGTGTGTGACCAAAACACAAAGAATAGGAAAGTTCAGAAGATGTTCGGAACGTGACCATCCGTGAGCAATTCCTGCATTTTTATCCAGCAATTTTAGCCTTTGGCACTCATGAAGGCAGGTTTGACTGGCTCTATCCAGCAGTCTGTGCTTCTGGGTGATACAAGCAGACCACTGAATGAGTTTATCTCCTCCTGATGGTTTGGGCCACTGAGAAACAGGAAATTCAGAGAAATTCAGGGAGAATGGGAAGCAATCTAGAAGTTTTAAATAACGACTGAATCCTGCTTTCCATGAGCATACACGAAATGGGAAGGCAGAGTTAGCTACCTTCTGAACTGATTTTAGCCACACACACATAGGCACACCCCACTCAAGATCTGTGTGTTCCCTTCCCTGCCTGAACCTGCTTGGTGGGGCCCTCTCCACCGGTGCGTCTGGAATTTAAAAAAAAAAAAAAAGTACGTTCTGATAACAACATTTCCCATCCTAAAATTGCACTGATTTCTGGCCAGGGTCAGGGAAAGGAGAGTTTTCCACCTGCCTTCAGCAACCATGAGCTGTTAACCCTGCCCACCCCAGAGGAACATTTTGCCCAAGAGCAAGATCGCCCAAGGGGAGAACACGCGACCGGTTGTACCGAGCTGTCTGTGCTGAGACCATATCTGCAAGACCGGGCAGATATGAGCTCCGAAAGGTCTTGATCAGTGTTGTGTGTGTTACTGGGCAGACTTTACAGGGGAAGAGCAAACCAAACTGAAGACGCTGATGCCCAGGGTGGCTTGTACCCGCACAAGAAGATGGCACTGCACACTCCCCGCAAGACTCTTGCTTTTCTGGGTGAGACTCCTGTCCTTGGCTGCCCACACTCTCCAAGAGGTCCAAGGACCACGTGCTGCTTGGCAC
>NW_009703929.1:8788-21944 GCF_000703405.1 Apaloderma vittatum | reverse complement strand
TCAAGCAGATAGCAAGGGATAGCCCTGCCTCTGCTAACACCAGGGAGAATTAGATCACTGGGTACATGTATGTGATCAACAGCTGGCCACGTTGGAGGCTCGCTTTTTCCTCCCCATATAACTTAACCTCTCATTCCACAGAACAGAGAATCTGTATGGAAACCCCTGGCATCCGATGTGTGGCCTGATGCTCTTTTGCCCACTAAATGCTCTCCAGGAACCTTTGTCATCCTTTTGCTTTTTTTCTTTTCCTCCTCTCTTTACATCACTGTCTCTCTTTCTTCTTCAACAAGTACTGTGGGTCTGTCTCCATCGTAAAGCCCAGAGCCATTCAGGTACTCCTCATCTTTGTTGTACTGCTCTGGCCCAGAAGAAGGCATGGAGTTTTCAGAAATTGAGCCATTTTTCACATAACCTGGCAAATTCCGGTGTCCATTGAGGGTCCCTGGTATAAGTCTCGTATTGAGATGGAGGGCAAGTGCTCCTCTTGTGGCTACATTTGTGATGCTGGTGTGGGAAACCATTGGTCCATAACTGTAGGTTGTGCTCCCACTTCGTGCTTTCCTTTTAAAGTCAAGTGCTAATGTCCACCTGCTCCATGACTTCTTTATTTCTGCTTGAACCTGGGAGACAAGGGAAGGTAAAAAAAAAAGTATGAGAGGTGGGAAAGAGGCACAGAGTATGAGAAGGAGGTAGTACCCATAGACAATGTACAAGGAATTCTCTGGGGAGCGAAATAGGAAAAAACCCCAGGAAATCCATATTAAATTTGCCCTTTCCAAATGAAATGTCTGAAATGGCTGAATGGCTGAAAACCTCTAAATGAAAATGTGGGTTAACTCTATCCCAGCGCTATGGGATGGTGAGTAGCACATCCAGGAGAAAGTCCTCTCAATGCACCATGAGGATCAAGTATAAATGAGATGGAGCCAGCTTCGGACAGAGTTGCTAGAAATTTCCTCTAGGAAGGAGTTAGCTGACTACTTAGACTGACTATTCCACTTTTAGATGACTAAAGTTAGGATGAGATCAGTTCCCCAATGGTACGGATTTCATCTTGGTTTTATGCTGCAGAAAACAAGCAGTTGCATTTCCCCTTAAAATCCTTAAATTTGGGGCAAACCAGCTTTAAGCTGGACCATGAAAGTAGCTCTGTTCTTTTCTGGTGTGCATCCACTGACCATTCTAGTTTTCAGACGTGGAAGGAATTGATGGAAACAAAGACATTAAAGCATATCACTCTAGAAAGAGGCTAAAAAAAGGTCAGAAAAAGCCTGGACAGTCAAAAAGGCTTGCTGGTTAGGCAGCTACTCTATCAATTCACTTTTCTTCCTGCTACAGCTGTTCAGGACTAAACAACACTTGTGCCTGGAAAAGAAAACATGTTTTTCCTCCATCAGCTACTTCCAGTGGCTCACTTATTGGTGACATATTGACCTGGATGTCTTACATGGCCAAACCCAAGGGCATGAACTTTCCACATGGACTGATGAATCTTTCACCAGGTGCGAAACAGGTTGTGTCTCTAGAACAAGTGAGGATATGCTGACGTGCATCCCCCTCACCATCTCTGTGTGAAACCACCCAGCCAAAGGAGGGAAAGAATCAAGCAGCTGGTGTCTTACCTCTCCATTGCAAAAACAGTATATGATGGCAACAAAAAATCCCTGGAAAGAAGAAGAAACAACATATTAATGTGAGTCTTGCTGCATGTGATTCCCCTGAGGGTGCTGCTCAGTGTGCTGAAATCAGTGACATTCGTAATTTGCTGTATATAATACACATAAGAAACCTTGCATTGTTCAGTAGTTCATGAGACAGAGAAAGGTAGACATTTCTTTATAGATAAAGTAGATTAGACTATGTGAACCCTGATGGCTCATGGTTTATCTAACGGGTCTATTCTCACCCCCAGATCTTTTGCAAAGGTTCTGAGATGCTGATGGGTACCCTGGGAATGTGGTGAGGTTTCAAACTTATTGGATAAACATTTCCAGTGTTTTACGTGTAGCTGATCCTGCTGCAGGATGGGAGGGTGGGCTATAATTGTAATGAGTCTTTTCCAGCTCTGGCTGTGCTTGGAGCAAAACTGGCTGAGCGGGATCAACAAACGAATTCAGATGTGAGCAAACCATCCACATATTTTTGTCGGCCAGTAGTTTATTCAGGTCTTGCTGAGGTCTGCACTCAACAGGAACTGTGCAAGTGCATGGGTGCAAGCTTGGTCCCCGTCTCTCTCACAGTTTCTTTCAACTGTGATTTGGCCAGAACCACCATCCACCTCTCATCAGCCACGCTGGTCAACCATGGTGATAGGTAGCAGCGTGCAAGTCAAAGATTAATCTCTCAAGGAAGGCTGTACAGTGATGACCAAACACTGCTCTGCTTGCAGAATGTTGCATGTTCTTGCTGCTGTGTCTTTTGCAGGACCAGTCCTGAACCTGCCTTTTGCTCAAACCTAGAACTGAGGAACCCATTCACAGATCTGAAAGACAGCTTTGGACAAGAAAATTGAAAGCTAATACGAAACAACGGGTCTCTGTGCATTTCTACCAGCTTACGCCTAACCTGGATCTGAAGGGACTTATTTTGTTATCTTGGAATAGGAACATTTTTTTGTTGGACACACTGAGCCTTTATACATTGTGTTTTGCAAATGTAGAACATACTCGATGCTAAAATACTGTCAAATCACCTTGTGGATGAAATCTGGTGTAAGAGCCCTGCTTCCTAAGACAACCTTGCACTCTCACTTCCCTCCTCTCCCCATTGAAATTCCCACAGTTTACCCCCACAGTTTAACAGTTACAATACCTGGAAAGAGTTGAACAGCATTTCATAGTGCATTTGAACTTGCCAAAGAATCCCTGACACATCTGTGTATGGCATAGCCATGAAAACAATATAGTGAACGCCAAACAGAGGCATAAGGACGAGGGTAGATTTCAGCAGCTTCCTGTAGCGGTAAAGAAAGAGAAAGACACAGAGGAAATTAGTGGATGGAGTGAACCTCCCAGTCAAGCCTGTCCACCTCCTATCTCAGGCACAACGTGACCTCTTGGCTAAGCTTGGATATCTTACATTTACACAGGCACCGTGTCCACCTGCAGTTTCAACATGTTGCTTCTCTTCTGGCATGTGACACAACCCAGGCCGTCCTCTGCCATGTCTTGATGTGCTAGTCTAACCCTTTCCACGTGCACATCCCCATGTGATGCTGCAGATGAAGACACTGAGATGTCATTTTTAAGCCTCACCTGTGCTTCGGGTCAGGATCATGTGTAGAGGGTGGAAGGGTGACTGGATAGAAAGATGCTCTGCTGCTTCCAGCCCTCAGCCTCTGACTGGCCCTAAATGCTCTCGTCCCTAAAGAATGGTTCTCACTCAGCTCATGACCAGATATAGTCCTACACAGCCTAGAGTAGCTGATATTGCTGGAGCAAGGGAGACAGGTTGGACTAGATGGCCTCCAGAGGTCACTTCCAACCCCAACATTCTGTGGTTCTGTAATTCTGCCTGCTTATCGAGGCAAGACGAAAAGGTCCACCCTGGGTTAGCGCCTCCCATGCAATGAGCAGGGCTGGTGGAGAGGGACCTGCATCTGGGAGCAGGATTACTCTAGGTATTAGGGGGAAGAGGACAGTGCACTATGGAGGGAGCAGAAGGTGAATACTCTTGAGAGGTGCTTTGGACTGCAGTATCACTTGGAAAGCTCCTTTTTAGAGAATCATAGAATCACAGAATCACAGAATGTTATCCATTATAGATCCATCGCAGCATAGGACCTGTGTTGAGGACCTGGCTGGAGGTGCAATGCAGTACTTGGCTGGGTTTGCTCCTAAGGGGACCAGCCTTGCCTGGAACTGATATTAATTGAAGGATTAAACCCTCTGCCAAGAGTTACAGCAATCCACCAAGTGCAGGCAATTATTGAGAAGGGCAGACATCACTACCTGGTACCTCCTCTGTCCAGCAACTGGAAACCACTGGGGGAATTTAACACATTAAAAGGAGAAAGCTCCATCCAAACCATAATTAATAGCGAGCTGCGGCCAAGGAGGAATAAATAAATAGATAAATCAGAGCCCTGACAGGGTAGCAAAGAAAAATGGTGAGGTCTTTTCCTGCCAAATCTCGTTCCTGCTTCATGTGAAACATCTTGTGTTTGGAGAGGGAGATGTTAGCAATGAGCTCATGCTTTGCAGCCCAAACCATTCTGCTCTTCCTTCTTTCACATGTGTCATCCTGGTCAGTCAAGCTCAGGAAGCCTTGGAAGCCCTCAAGGTGCCGAGGTGTCTCAGCAACCTGCTTTTTCTATCTGGTTTTGACCATGCTACAAATATCCTAAATTATCAAGAGACAAGAGCTGGCAGAACAAAGGAAAACAAACAGAAAAAAACCCACAAGGAAACACCAGATTTCCAGCAAAGAGTCAGGAATCCCTTAATCTTGCCCCTTCTTTTTTTTTTCAGCAAAGGTGCTGAAACAACCACTGAAGGGCAGATTTAACAAATAGATCCAGTTTTGCAAAGCACAGGAGAGAAATAAATAGAAATAAATAAATTGGTACAAGTGTTAGGGGCTTCAACAGGATAAGTAATGCTTTTAATTTTGCTCTCCTGGTTCAAGGCCAGCATAGTTGCTTCCAAACTGGCTGAAGAGACTGAATTCCTCTCTTTAACCTATGAGGCAGGTCCCCCAAGGTTGGATTTGAAACTTTAGGAGATGTTTAAGCTGCTGTTGATTTATTCTGCTTTACCAGACTTGGAAGACAGCATCCTTCTCACCTTACTTCAGGTGTCTACACTATGAACTAGTCAGCCTGGGCTCCCTGCATAGTCAAGGGGGTGAAAGAAGGACTTTTGACATCTCCCCAAAAGTAAAGAGGGTATATGACTCACCTGTACTGTTGTCTTGAGTCACACCTCCCTGCATTCGTCTCTCGTAGCTTGGTTGCTAGGACTCTGATAATATTGATAAAAAGAATAAAATTTACCTGGAAGAGGTGGGGAAAAAAAACACAACAAAGAAAAGATAATTTTTAAAAAATGTCCAGATGATGATAGTGTTGTTTGGTCAATGCTTTCCCCAAGATGCATCAAGGGGCCGCAGCAGTGACCTGATCATGCTGTGCAAGAAGCTCCTCTTGGGAGAGCTCGTCCTCTGGAAGGGATGAGCTCTCCAGGAAAGACCCAGTGTTTGTTGGGATTGAGAGAGAGGAGGGAATGGTTTTCTCTGACAAGGTGTGGGTTTCTCACATGGAAACATCTGAGCTAGCCAGCAAAGCCAGCCATCTGATAATTGATATGGTATCAATGTATAAAGCAGTGCTTACCAGACATTTTGAGGTATAGACTACAGACAATTCTCAGTATTTTTCACATATTTAAAAATTCACAGTATTTTTAAGTCCATACAGCGATGTGGGTCATTTTTATGACCTCCTAGATCTCTCAAACTTAGTTTGGAGTCTAGCGAGCAGGCCAAAATTGGGTTGTATTTGCCTCTTGCAGCTCCCCCAGGTGAAGATCTCCTCAGGCTAAAAGAAGCATTAGTAGAAGGTCTTCCCATATTTCCACGTGTGGAAGGAAAGAAGAGCAAGCAAACTGCACCATGAGGAAGACACAAGAGTAGAACAGACTGGAGATGGCAGATCAAGAATGCAGAAGGGTGATATAACTACAAAACCTTTGTCGTATGCTTGCTGTTCAGTCTCCCTCAGAGGAGTGTTTAATATGGACCAGAAGAGGACAGGAAAGAAGTAACACCTACTTCCTATGCAGGAAGCCACTTCTACAAACCCATCTTGTGGCCAGCTGCTCAACCGAGTTAACCTAGTCCTACAGGAACGTGCTTATGGTGACCCATAGAATTGCTGAGAATTGTGGAGACTGAAAAAGACCTCTGAGATCATCAAGTCCAGTCTATGACTCAACACCATCATATTGGCTAGACCATGGCCCTAAGTGCCACATCCAGCCTCTCCTTAAACACCTCCAGGGACCGTGACTTCACCACTTCCCTGGGCAGTTCATTCTCACGCAGGTGCCACTTAACAGAGACGAAAAATGGGGAGATGTTTGAGGGATTCTTAGTTTTTTGGAGCTCTTCAGAAGCTGGTTTCACTGGGGCTGGGATTACACCTGCGGCTCCCCCAGACAAACCCGTTTTTGGGACTATGGCAAGGCCACAAGCAGAACCACCGTGTAACTATCTGGACTGGGCAGATCCACATTGCTGGGCTAACGGTGGTGCCTGTGGGTTTCTCTGGAGGCTTGCTGTGGTCATTTGACTTCTCAGATACCAGTAAAGCAGCATTTGAAGGAAACAAATTAACATGCCACACACAGGCTCATGATTTTACGCCAGAAGGGACCATTGTGAACCTCTAGCTTGATCTCCTCCAAAACGCAGTCTATAAGACCTCCTTGTATTCATTTTTGCTTGAGCTATAGCAGATCTGGGTTTCAGTGTTTCCATGACGGAGATCCTACCACAACCATTGGTAAGTCGTTCCAACGGTTAATTATCCTCACTGTTAAAACAAGCAGTTCCCTGAGCCACTGAAAGAACACGGCCCGGTTTGCTATGGCTTTGTCTTCTGTGGTTGGATTCCTTCTCCTTTAATGAGGTGCAAGTTCATTTTGAACAGCTCTCCTCTGTGTTAGAGAGGGGAGTAAGACACCCTTCCCCTTGAAGGGGCGCAAGAGGAATTTCTCTCCAGTATCTCTTTGACTGTTTTCATGAGGTCTGTGGGAATTTAACAGCCGTGCAACCCCATTCCCTCACTTACATTTGGTTGGAATTTACTGACTGGCACAAAAATTGTGAGGGGGGGATGGATAGACCGAGAGGCAGAGAAGCACAAAGCCTGGGGGCATATAATTCATTTGCATTGGAAACCAATCTGAAAGGAAACAAATAATTAAAAAAGCAAAAAAAAAAAAAAGCAGGCTTTATTTCTCATTTTTCTAGCTTCAAAAGCTCGAAAGTGGGATGTTGTTCTATATTTGTTGACTAAGTTGAAGATGTCCAACCTTATCACAGTCAGGAGGAAAACTCCTGTGACTTCCTGAAACATACGCTAAGTTTTAAAAGAAATCCAGGCAGCTGAATAACATCAAAGCTAGCAACAGAGTGGAGAGATTTTAAGCCCCTCACCCTCCAAATTCTCTGCAAGTACATCCAGAAAATGTCTCACTTGGTCCAGCAACATATGACCAGCCAGTGTGGGAATTGAAAAGGCAGCCAAGTGAACAATATGAACCCACAGAAATTAAACAGAAACAACCCACAGAATATTTCTGCATGATAAATAGCTGCATTTGCCAGCACAGCCAGGGTACAAGCACAGCAGAGCCTCATGGAGAAACATTATTTTTACAAGGGCGAGCCTCAATTGAGCTCTTTCTCCTCTGCTAATTGGGCTTTAAATTAAATGCAATAGGGTTGCTGGTATTCATCTAGTTGAACTACCTGAACTTTCTTCTCCATCCTACTATTCCATTTCCAGTGACCACGATGTGGGCTTAGCGATTTGTTTCTTCCAAGGTGCAGAACTAATAGCTAGACCCAGGCAGAGAATTTCTACCAAAAGGAAATGCTGAAGAAGAAGAAACCCCTCCGGGTCCAAAACAGCTCATCTAATTGCACATATGAGCATATTTGCCTCAGAAACTTTCCTGCTGTTTATATGCAGATAGTCTGATTTTCTTCTCGTCCATACTGATACAGAGCTTGATGCAAACCCCTTATAGTCTCTGAAGACTATAGAGAGATTCTTATGATTCTCTTCAGCTGCTCGTAGGTGAATGTAAATGAGAACTAGGATGTCTGGGAGTGGACAAGCTCTTCTGCGTGCACTCACCTGGCCATCGGAAGATGGAATAATGGAGAATCATAGACAAAAACAGAGGAAGGAAGGAGGGTAATTCATGAAAAATATGAAAGCAGGTTCTTTAGCTTATTAGGGCTCAGCTCAAGCAAGCACACAACTATCCACTGAATTCCCCTTGAGCAGATAATCACATCTTATAATGACCTCTCCAGCTTGTGAGAGCTCAGTCCTGTGTCTGGATAACGTCACTTATATTCTCTCCATCTCCTCTGGCTCCTGGGCGGGGGCTGAAGTAATTCTCCATCAGCGATTAATGTCACGTCCAATCATAGCTGAGGTGGTTTGACTTTCATTCCCAACTTCGACATATCCCAAGCTTTTTTGGCAGTTCAGAAAGACAAGTCTGAAATGGTCAACACTGAAGCACTCCTGGGGAAAAGGTTTCGTCCAGCTACAGACCTCAAATTCCAGTTCTTTCCACTGGAGATGCCTGGTGAGAATGTGTTAGGACCCGGGAGGGTTTCCAGTACCACATGGGCTGGAAATACTGGCTTGTTTCATTTCGTTAATAGCTTGTTTAGGGTCTTACCCCTGTGTCATTTTTCTTTCCTAAGCAAAAAACGAGGTTGCTTATAAACCCCTTGTCCATATGCAGTTACCAAACTTGCAGGCAGGTCAAATATAAGTCCTTAAACTGGATAGTTAGAGATTTGAGTAGGGCAGCCTGGCTCAGCCCTTCCCAATGTGCCAGCATCGACCAAAGGCACTGCTTCCCACCATTTGCAACCAACCAATACTCACCACGATAGCTGCCAGGATGGGCACCTGAATAATCCATTTTAAATTGCCAGCACTCAAGTCCCAACACCTGAGAAAAATGGACATTCTGTCAGGAAATCGTTGGTTACAAAGAGGAACAGACACAAGTGTCTTTTGGGATAAACCCACCCTGGAAAGATGGAAACTTCCACAGCCTGGTGTGGTGGGAGGACCTAGCTCTAACCCTGCCTTCAGGCAGCACGTCTTCGAAATAGCCCTGCTCCTGTTAAACTACACAAAACTGAAACCACTATGAAGCACATTTAAAGTTATGCTCTCCAGATGTGAAACAGCTCTTTCCACAGTCAGCCAGAATTCTCCTTTCTGGACAGGAACACATCCTTTTCCACTTCTTCATCTCCTTATCAAAAAACCTCTGCACTACTAGTAACCCAGCTTTCCCGAAAACCAAAGAAACAGAAATGACCTAATATTACCCCTTGGTAATGTGGGGAGAGGTCCTGTCTGAAGGTGTGGTGGAGAGAGTCTTGTGATTCTACACTCAGTTCCTGCACTTCCCTCAGCCCTGCTCTTGCAGTGAGACCCAGCCATGCCCCACAAAAGCCTTTATATCCTTTTCATCGTCAGTCCTTATCTAAATGAGGACTGGAAGGGCAAACAGTGGTGTGGATGTTGGGCTACGGTCCTCCATCTGCCAAGAAGAGCCTGAACAGTATTTCCTCCCAGATGTTTCCAGCAGTCGTTGGATAAGGTCACTCAGTGTTAATTACTCCCTCTGAATTCTCTCCAACCGCGGAGAGAGGAGTGCCACAGGCTTTTCTTTATCTCAGCCAGACAGCCCCTACATGGCAGCTGCAGTTTGCATTTCACGGGCCAAATGCTGCCCAGGCAGCTATTCAAGGAAAGCGAGAGGTAGGGACAAGGAAACCACCAGCGCTGACTGAAAAGGCTCTACGAGGACGAGCCTGAGCCAACGCGGACACGTCACACTTTGGTAGCTGTGCTGCTCCATCCTCCCAAGCCTGGGGCTGAAATCTCATTTGGAAAGCAGCAGTTTCTCCCAGGCAAAGTCTGTTTGAAAAGTAGGGACCCCCACACTTTTGCTAGCAGATGAAACCTGTTGTGTGGTCAAGTCTGTTCATTGTGTGCGTGTTGGAAATGTGATTTTTTGGGGGTTGGAAGATTGGATGCTCTGGACCCTTCATTCAGCACACTAAGAACAGGAGGGCTGAGGGTGCACGTGTAGGAACAAAGAAACAGCTGATCCAGGTCTTGTTTCTGACAATATACAGAAGCTGATATCTGAGATGGAAGAGGTGAGCAGTTAGTAATACTTTTCTAGAATATTCTTCCAACAATTTGCTGGTCAGGATGGTTTCTTGAGCCAGAGCATTACTAATGAGTTTCTAATGCTTCTAGAGGCATTTATCTTCCATGAATTTGTACAAGTGAATTTTAAACCTAAGGACGTGCTGGCATCCACACCTCCCACAGCGAGAAGTCAGAGCTTCACCACCTCATCAGCACCTTTGGCTGTGCTGGAGCTGTTGTCTCCCAGTTTGATTCCCACTCATTCAGAATTTGAAAGATCTGTGTCACTTGAAGTAACCTTTAGCCCCAGGGATAACAGCCATGGGTGCCCACATTTATAAATTTTTGTAAAATGAAAGGAAGCCTTGGAAAGTTGCACCCGCTTTACACCTCACTGCTACACATCCCCTCAAAGGTTTGCTAACTTCATACTAAAAATCCCTTATGGCTTTGTCTGTTTCCTCTATTCCTTCATTCACTCACAAAGTCATCATTGCCCAAAGCCCCATGAAATCATCCCAGGTAAAAATGGAGAAAAAAAAATCCAACGTGACTTACTCTGTGTCGGCTAGAGTGGCTCTCACGCTGGCCCACGCTGTAACAAATACAGCAGGGAGTCCTGCAAAAAAACACAGGGCAGGTGGGGTGAATAGGGAGCCAGAGGCCAACATTACAGTAAGACCAGGTGGAGTGGGCTAGAGGACGGTGGAAGAAGTAGATTTTAAATATTAAAGCATAATTTAGGCCTGCAAAGCCTGATCTTGGTCTTATGTCTCTTCTCTAGTCCAAATGGTAAAGCAAACAGTGCCAGGGAACACTTTCTGGATGACAAATGACATGATCTGGGGACATGTTAGTGAGGTGGTTTAGTGGTGGACCAGGCATGGCTAGGTTAGCAGTTGGATCTGATGATCGTAAAGGTCTTTTCCAACCCAAATGATCCTATGATGTCCATCCTATGGAATTCTCCTAGCTTTTAAAATGGAGCAGCTTGCTTTCCCAACTTGCTGGCCAGGAGTAGTCCAGGCTTAAGCTATCTCCTGATTCGTGCTTGGGAGATATCCAGCTGGTCTGGGCCTGAGATGGGTCATGGATTTGCGAGCATAAATTATCAGGTCTTTCCTCTTGCATTGCTTTATTGGTCCATACCCTGTCATGCTCAAACATGGGGGACTGATAGCTGCTCTCACCAACTCATTCAATTTGAAGCAGGGAAGGGTTTCGTGCAGTACACGATGCAAGATGGTTTTTCCCTTCCCCTGCCATTGAGGAAAGGTGGATTGGGAGTCACGCTCAGACCATTTCTCCCAGCACAGGGCTGGATGGATTAGAAGCTCTGTTAAGTGTGAGAAGCTTGCTGCATGAAGGAGATAAATTCTGAAATTTAGGGTAAAGCTTGCAAAATACCCCAGCCAAAGGTTCACTCCCAAAGGAACCATCCTTATTTCAGCACAGTTACTCTGGGCATCATCTTTCCCCAATCACCAGTATCAAATGTAATCTTCTATTTATTTTTTTTAGGGTCCAGTTCTGCTTTATTTGTACAACTGAGTCCCCTACTGGCTTCCCTTAAAAGGCAGAATCAAATCCACAGTAGCTTCTACAAATTCAGGAAGAATAGCCCCTTTCAGGTGAATAAAAAAAATATTAAAAAATAAATAAAGGCGACATTTATCACCGATGACTGTAAATATGCTGTTCACAGTCGAAGCTCATTGGGGCTCGGCGTGCATAAGCACACGCTTAACTTTCAGCATGCACTTAAGTCTCATTAGGGTGCTTAAAGGCTTTCCTGACCACGGGTGCTTTCCTGAGCCGGGGTGTGGAGCAGGGACGCCTGTCTCATACACACATGGACAACGGGGCCGTTATCTTGGTTGGAACCTTTAAATGCCATGGTAATATAAGAAAGCATAAATAATTAAACACAGAGCCTCACTCAGGACCAGTGCAGCAGCGCTGCCTACAAAGATACATTTATAAGGAGTGCTAAGGAGTGCACCCAGCTTTACAATCCCCTGCGAGGCCTGGCACTGGAAAGAAAATACTTCACCTATTGCACTGGGAGTGTGTTGATAGTGAGGGCCTGGGGAAGGTGATGATTTATGGTAAAAAGCGCCAGGTATTTCCCCCCTCATTGTTAATTGCCTATCTATGAAAAATATGCACATGCTGGGGATTGCTGGCTGAGTTATCAAAGGCCTCAGTGCCTACAACTTTGCTGATATTGTTGGTGATATTCCAGTTTACACCAGCTGAGAAATGGGCCATGTCGAAAGGCTGACGTGACGGTGGGTGTTCACCCACTGTTGGGAGGCCCTGAGTTTGAAAGACGGATTGTCTCAGAGATTTGGATGCGTTTGACCCGTACTTAGTCCTCTCTAGCCTGTCCTGCACTTCAGAAGGGACACTGTTCCCATTCATACTGACCCTGTGCTGTGTTCAAGGTTCCTAGCGACAATAAAATATACAGGAGAAAATAATTATACCTAAAAGATCCCTATGTGTGGATTTATTGTGCCCTGTGCGCTGCTGCCTCACTCCATTCAGGCAGGCTTAGGAAAAGGATCCTTGACATTTTCTGCAAAACACACAAAGTCAGTTCCTGGCACCGGTTTTATTGCTACATCTGTCTTTGTGTTCAGTTTTTGTAGTGTGAACAGTCGCAAATCTACTTAAATTTACAAAAGGTTGGTATGAGTCCTCTCTCTCTCTCTCTTTCCTCTGCCTCCTTTTTGGATTCTCTTTATGTCAATGTAACTCGGAGCATTTGGGCCATCACGTAATTTCTAGAGCTCAGTCTTTTCCTCCCGCTCTAGTAAGCTAGTCTTGCAACGTGAAAAATCAGCCTTAGCTTTGCCTCTAGCACCTCTTTTACTTTCAGAAGGTGATGATTGACTTTTTGGTATCTTCAATAGAAAGTCCTGGTCTGTGATGCCCCAAGACCCACAATCCTTTCTGTCGGAAGGACTCACAGAGCTCACTGATGGGAAAACCGTTAACTCAGAAAATCAGGACTGAGGTTCTCCAAGTTAAACGTGCAAAGAATCATAGAATCATAGAATCACAGAACAATTCAGGTTGGAAAAGACCCTTGGGATCATCAAGTCCAGTCATTGACCCTACACTACAAGTTCACCCCTAAACCACATCACCCAACAACCCATTTAAACAACACTTGAACACATCCAGGGATGGCGACTCAACCCCCTCCCCAGGCAGTCTGTT
>NW_009703929.1:0-8757 GCF_000703405.1 Apaloderma vittatum | reverse complement strand
ACTCTTTCCGTGAAGAATTTCTTCCTAATGTCCAGCCTAAACCTGCCCTGTTGCAACTTGCAACCATTCCCTGTGGTTCTGTCAAAAGACAATAGCCAACATCAAGACACCCAAGAGGACGCAGCTCTGTGAGAGGGGAAGTTATATGGGATTAAAAGCATTTGGTCAAGCCACCAGAGAAAGGAAAGTGAGTCCCCAAAATGCCTGGGATCTCCTAGGTGGGCACAGACAGATGCAGCATGGACGGACACATGCATGTCTTCCACCCTGGATGTATGAACCCCATGCACACGACCAGTGTGGCGCAGGACGAACCCCACCTCGGCGGTGCCGCTGTTGAGCGACTTCTACAGAATCCACATTGTATGCGCTGTGCATTTCCAGTCCATACACACAGTGTGTACAATGCAGGTGCTATAAAGTCGGGTATCTCCCCAGCAGCTGGAAAACGTGCAAACCTCAAGCTGGGCAAAGCCTGGTTGCCAACCCGACCCCCTGTTCTCCTCTGTTGCTTTTCTTGTGTACGTGTCTCCTGGCAGCGGGGAAAATGGCTTTCATGCACGTGTCAGAGCTGTGAGTAAGAGAAGTGATTGCAAAGCGGCTGCTGGAAGAAAGCTTATGAATAAAGACCTTATGTAGGTCTGGACAAATCTGGTCTTGGCTCCCTGCTATTTGAAAACCTCTCTGAGGAACAATGCTTGTGTTTTTTCAGCCATACTTTCCTAATATTAAACAGGGCAAATAATACCCTCTTGTCCCAATAGGTACGAATACTTTCAGGCAAGGATGATTTCTGTTTGGACAAACGTGCAGTGCTCACCACCACGGATTTTTGGACCTGAGCACCTCCAACAGCAACGCATCAATCTATTTGTCTTCTCCAGGTCTCCTTGCAATCCTCGTTTGCACAGTAGCTGAAAGCCAGTGCAATGTAGCTGGCGTTGTGTGTGGGGAATTAACGTGGTGTGAAGAAAAAATGCCAGTGGAATCAGCTTGAGTTTTCTAGCTATTGGTCATGCTTCTTAGACTTCCTTCATATAACAGCTGCAGGGAACTTGGAGTCTGCTGGGGAATTTATTGTTGCCCATAATATGATCATTATTTATATATTTCTGGTGGGTGCTGGCAAGGAACAAGTTCCTTTCCATCATCAGCGTCTCCCTTGCGAGAAGGGCGCTGCGGAGCTGTGCTCCCTTGTGCCAGCGAGGATGTGGATTGAAAAGACTCGACGGAAATCTTTGGGTCTGACATCAAAGAGTGACTATATGCCCTGGTTTCTTCATCAGCTTGGAAAGAAGATGCTGCAGGGTGATTTTTTGCTCCCTTTTCCCACTTTGGAAATTTCCAGGTAGGATAAATGCACCGCTGTTTAGAAGCAAAAAAAGTAAATCCCAGCTTTTGGGGCAAACTTGTCTTTTCTGCACTTGGAACGTGGTAATTATTTATCGTCGATTCCCTGTCATTTGTTGCTGTGGTGTGGGCAGGATCCAGTGCCCACTGCAGGGAACTGGAGTTTTTCCACTGACTCCAGTGGGTCTTGGATTGGGCTGCTCTTTACCAGTGCCCAAAAAGCTATCAAAACAACACATCCGCATGGAGGGGGGGTGGTGGCAGCCATGTACATTATCATGCTAATCAAAACAGAGCAAAAAACAAATGCAACTGGAGGGATCCTATGTTCTCATTCCAGAGGAATTTAAATTGAGCAGCCTCAAACTTTTTGGAAGCACCGAGATGATTGGTGTTGTGACAGGTGTGACTTCAGCTTTGTGGTCGCTCTGATAAAATGATTATACTCTGGCAGCGGTTGGGAGAATTAATGAGAGGAACCCATGCCTGTTAGACTGTTTTCCTTTGGCTGCGTTATGCGCAGCATCAAGTTGGTTTTTCTTATTAAACATATGGCATTATTTTTCAACTTCTTCCCTCTCTTCCAGAATTTGCTCGGGGGAATTGCTTCTTTAAGTCTGCTCTGTGCGGCTTAATGCCATTTTCTGAGAAGCAAATTTTACATAGCTTGAAGGTTTGGAAGAGGATGGGTTTCTTTTTTATTTATTTACTTGTTTTTTATTTGTCTATTTTAAAAAAGAAGTGACATCTAAAGTCCTCTCTGCCTCACAGCAGCTGAGGCAAGAAATGCCCCATCCTCCAAATATGCCCATTTGTTTATTTATTTTTCCCCAAACCTACCAGTTGGCTGGGACTTTGGGACTCATATTTACACCTCCCATCTTTATCACATGGCAGCACCAGCAGATTCTGATCTGTGCACCAGCTGAACATGGGTTTAACAAGGAACTTGTGGTCCCCTTCTGTATCACGCTTGGGGAGGAGGGAGGCTGGAGAGAGTCCCAAGGGCTTGACTGCCCTGGGTTACTGAATCCCTGGCTTGTTCTTAGCAAATGAAAACCTGCAGTCCTCCATAAACTTGGTTCTGCACCACCTGGATTGCTCAGAGCTCCACTGTTAGAGACTCCGTTTTTAATTCCAGAAGAAATCATGTTCTGAAATGCAGATAGTGTGGTGCACACATCAATCTTGTCCCAAAATGCAGTCAGGATGTGGCCAGGTGCATTTTGGACCTGGAAACTATGAAGTGGTCCTGGGCCATGCAGGTTAGAGGTAACTGTAGACACCTCTGAACAGGTTTTTTTCCTGCTGTAAGCTCCTTTGTAGACCTACACCCCATCATTCTTAGTTATGTCCACGAGGATCATCTAATACGTTTCCTGTTCCCCCTAACAGTCCACACACTTCAGACAACTGTGGGCAGTTGTTTTATTGTCCTCAGCCTACCAGCACCTCATAACTCTTTGCAAGCCAAAGCTAGTGCCAGAAGTGAACAGAAAGCGCATTCTCGTCTGAAATGTGTGTGCCCACAACGTTTTCCACTAATGAGCACCCTCCCTGCACCCACATCCCTCCCCTTTCTCCTTACTCCAGGAAAAGGTGCCCACCCTAAAAGAAAAGAAAAGAAAAAAAAAAAAGCCTTCCCCACAAATTGCAGGCTTCTACTGGTGCTCCAGCACTCATGAAACCTCAGGAGTTTTTCAAGCGGCTGAGAACTGAGGTAGGAAATCAAAGCTTAGGTCTGCCATGGGGAGCGATGCTCATAGCCTCATACAACTTTCCACCCCTCCAACTCAATGCTTGTTTCTCAGCTGGAGACATGAGGCAGAACTGGGGGGGATAACAGAGAAATCAGCTGTCCCATGTACATATCTGCTGCCTTGGAAGGATGGCAAGATGTACCATCTCTCCAAGCCTGGGCTGATCCTTTCAGAGATCCTGGAAGGGCCACAGTGTAAATATCACAATTTAAAACTAACAAAGGCTTCACATGAGGGCAAACCTGTGCTTTCTTAATCAGTCACTGAGTCTCTGATGCTCACCTTGCCTCTGCCCCTCCTCATATATTTATATATATACACTATCTGCTTCAAAGACTACCTCTAACAGGCTTCTCACAGCTCAGCCACAAGGAGCAGCCATGACTTACCCCAGCCAAATAACGTGAATCCCCAAAGATACTTCTTCTCTGAGAAAAATGCCATGAAGATGAGGCTGTGGAGATAGAGCCCTTCCACCAGAATCCAGTAGTAATTGGTTGCCAGGAAGTAGAGGAAGAAGGTAACAGCTACTTTACAGCCCACCTGCAATGACCACAGAAAGACAGGGTTATGTGAGGAACATGGTGTGAAATTCTTGTTCTGCATAAAACCAAGGGGGATAAATCAAAGCAAAAGTAGAAGAGATGAACAACTGAGAAGAAATCTTCCCCTCAGCCTGACATCATGTCTCCAATAACAGGTGAGCTGGGAGGTGTAGGAGGAGAGGGCATATGTGGAGAAGTATTGACCTGATCCTACTTTCTCCCAAACTTCATACACATTCAAGGGCAGCTGTGTTTAATGTTTTCACTGTGTCTCTTGTCCATGCGAGAAAACAAAAGTCCATGGTTGAGTTGCCTTGGTCTGGGTGACCTTGTGCAAGTCACATCACTTGGAAATTTCTCTCCCTCCTCAGCTCATGGAGAGAGAGAGAGGCACAATGTTGACGGTCAGTCACCATCCCATCATATATGTCCAGGACAGGGTTCTCCAGGGTCACCTGTCTTTCCTCAACGAGTGTGAAGCACCCTAGATGGCTGCTCTAGGCTTTGGTGACTGGTTCTCCAAGAACACACAGAAGCTGGATGATTTGAGCCACAATGTCAAGGTGTTTTCTGAATAGACCTGAGGTGCAAGGTGGGAGACCATGTGGAGACTTCCAGGACACCCTGATCTTTGATGGGCTCATAAGCTGACCTCTCACTTCACTCTGACCTGCAATCTTTTGCTCTCTGGAGAGGAAAACCCTGGCCAGGACTCGACACTCTCTTGTCCTTCTGGCAGACAAGGGCAAAGCCACCCTTCTTCCAATATTTCTTTGACCCTAGCAGAGAAAGGCTGCAAAGTCATGGTGCCACATGAGGTTAATAGGTACAAAGGGACACATAAAGCCACCTCTTCTCCAGTGGAAGTGGTAGGACTCTGGACAGTTCGATTTCATGGGAAGCAAGTGACTACCAAACACAGCCCACGGCAGCGGCAGAGCTCCAGTGCTGCCTATCCCTTTGAGAGGAACACAAGTGACTTGCAGAAAATGTAAATAAGATGTAAAGTAAAAAGAAAAAATTTAATTCTGGCATAGCTCTTATACAAATACTTTGCCAATCAAAATTAATAACCACATATTATATACACATAAATGTACATATGTGTATATATATAGCAAATGGACACATTTACATCTATTTTCTTTTACAAAGTGAATTAAAATAGAAGGAAACACAGAATGGCCTAGGCTGGAAGATCAAATAAAAAAAAAATCTCCATCCAGGTTTAATAATAATTTCTGTTTTCACAAAAGATCACCATCTACCCATACACAGGGAGCATCGGGCAACAACTGCAAAGATCCCACTTCACTTGGAAAGAAAAGAAATAAATCAATTGTCGTCTTCATCGCTCATTTGCCTTTCAGTCTGGAAGAATGGGAAATGCCATTAAGTTATTAATGTTCAAAGAATGCAATATATTATCCCATTTATTCCTTACAATGAGTCCAGTCCAAGGAGAAACAGAAAATAATGCAGTAAAATGTGTTCTGTTCTTTCCATAAAGAGAGAGTTTTGAAGTGTGCTGAGCGCTCCAGCCAGCACGAAGCCTGGAGAACCAGCTACTCCAGCGATACTCACAAACTGTGATTTATCCGCCGGAGGTGCTTCGGTAATGGATTTCAAATCTTCCTCTGAGATGCGTTCCATCTCCTCCAGCGCTGAGCCGGAGTACAAGACTGCGTCCTTCACGAAGATGCTCATGGCTCTCAGCATGAAGGAGACAAACAGGTGCATGTGGATGTAGTTTCTAGTGCAGTGCAAACGTCTGGAGGAGGAGACAGAGAAGGATTGAGGTTGTTTAGCTCATCTGTGGGACAGACTGGGAGTTACCGCTGCTTCTGAAGAATACCGGGGGTTTGGTAGCAGCAGACTTTGCATTACGACAATGCTTTGCCCGTACTCATTTAAACTCCTTTATTTCTGACTGGGGAATCTTGCAAAGAAACACGGGATGCTTTGTGCCCATATTGGGCAATAAGCGTGCACGTAGTGGGCAGTGAATCTCCATCTTTGTGCCCACTCCAAATTTAGAAGCAACTATAGTAGTAACTACAGAGTGCTGGGCTGTTTTCTCTTTGCCATTGGAGACACTATTCTGTGCTTGGTTATGTCGAGCAGTTTGTGGGCAATGGCAGCAGTGACCCCGCAAATGCTGATTGTAAAGCGCTTTAAGATCCTTTTAGGGGAAAAGCTGGATGGAAAGAAGTGGACAGGGTAGACCCATATCTCTGAGGTGTGTTCTAGAAACAGTGATCATGCCTCCGGGGAGAAGAAGGAACTAACTGACGTGTTGGTGTCTCTTTCCGTCCTCTGTATTTCTGTTGCCTGGCTAGCCATGCATGAATTAATAAATGAATTTATAATCTCTCCTATATTTGGAATAAAAGTTGAAAACTGTGGGTTTTTTTCTCCTTTGGTGGAGATTGCTACAGCAATAACAGTTGTTTCCTGTGTTGTTATAATACAAATCACACCAAGTGGAACTGCTGAGATATAAATGAAAATGGGCTTTGGTCTCTGCATTTGAAATATAGTCAGTGAATCTCTGGGATTAGGTGTTATCTCAAATAAAATCTGGCTTGTTCCCTGCTGCTGCTTTGATTCTTGGGGCAAAGAAGCTCTAACAGTTGCCCATGAGGTCTGGGCTGTATGTGAAGTGCTCTGAGTACATGAATAAAGAGAGAACATGTCTCCTGAAACTAGGAGTCCATACGTGGAAATTTAATGTTTTAACAACCTTGCCAGTGTCCAGTGGGAAATGAACTAGGAGGGAAAGGGTTGAGAGGACAGTACGGTGGTGGCAGGGATGGTTTCTGGGACTACATCACGTGAAGTGCCTGTGGGGGGAATCTGCAGTCCCCTTTGGCTTGTGCGTGCCAGAGATTTGGACTCTGGGATGTTCTGCTATCCAAGCAAATCCCCCCTGACCTCCTTTTGCTCACTGCAGAGGACTCTGAGCACTTTTAGGGCCAAAGGCCACGCATTTTATTCCCAGTGGTATGCACCGGGGGCTTAGCTCGAGCTTGCACGGTGGGAGCTGGGGAGTCCGCCTGCAGACACCACGTGGCTCTTTTTGCTGCGTGGAGAATTTCCCTCCACAGCTGTTGTCTGGGTCCTGATGTCTGCTAGGAGAAGATACTGCTAGCCCCAAAGGGAAGCGAATCTGGGGCTCAGGGGATAGAGACTCAGGACTCCTCTCTATCTGCAGCTCACCAGGTATATTTTCCTAAAGGACAATCTTCTAGCTGTAAGAGACACCTTTCATCCCTCCCATCCCACCGTCTCTGTGGCAGCAAGAAGATGCATTTGCCAGGTCTGAGGAATGGATGGCACGGGTTCAAAATGGTATTTAGGGGTCTAGATCCCTTTGGCAGGGGTGCTGGAAAGGGAGGGCAGACAACCAGAGTTAGAAGGGTGAGTTGTCATTTTTGGATCCCTAGGCAGAGGAGCATGGGGGGATTGGTACTTTTCTGTGGCTGAGGTCCCCTTCAACTGGTCTATCCTTCATGAACACTTGGCTTTAGATTGGAATTTCCCCTATAAAACCTTATCTATCTAAAAATTGTCTATCTAAATCCAAGCCAGTCATCTGAAGAGGTAACAGGGACGGTAAACCCTAGATAGACTTCCAAGGGAGACAAACTTCTTCCCAGGGAAGTCTCCCTCCTCATTTGCTACAGAGGGTCTAAAAAACTCCGGTGCAGGCAAGGGGAAGAAGTTCCAACATCCCACCCATCGTCCCAAAGAAGATCGACCTAAGTGACACTAACACAGCCCAAAGCAGAGATGCAACCTCCTGTGGCTTGCTGAAGCAGCACACGTCACCCCAGTTTTATCCTTTAGGAAAGCCTGAGGCTTTTCCAGTCTAGTGACAACTCGCTTAGGTAGAAACAGAGCCGCCTACCTGAAGTATCCCAGGATAAGGACAGCAACTGTGAGGGATCCCAGAGAGATGGAGTATCCAACAGTATAAATCAAATAGAGGCGATCAAAGACCTCCTGCAGTAGAAATGATGGAAAAAATAGCGTCGCATTAGAACGCGTCCTACTGCACCGTAACACAACCGTGGTAGCAGAACAGAGATCCAGGCTAACACACCTTCTGGGTCTGGGGAAACCTTTGGTAATCACACTTGTCACCTTTTTGACATAAGAGCAGCGTGGAAATTGGTATTTGCCTTCCCTAACGTTGGGGGGAGCTGGGATTTTTTGCAAGGGACTAGAGATGGAGTTGGGTTAACCCCGTGCCTGGGAGGTTTTTTTGCAGCATTTTCATCCCAAAGGAACCCAAAGCGCTTTACAAACTCTCAGCCAAATCCAGAGATCACTTGGCAACTTGTGCTTGAACAAAATGCCCGCTGACCTGGGATTTCTGCTGGAAACGTAAAATTTAACCAGAAGGCTATGCCGTACCATTGCTGAATGACTGATGTCCAGGCTGGTGGGGTGTCAAGCCACCACAGAAACATGGGGAGGATATACTTTGGCTGTGGGATATGAAAAGAAATCACCTGCATTTATTTTTCTTTTTGAAAATCAAAAGCAGCCCATGACTGTGGTTATCCAGTCCAGACACAACTTGAGCTTGCCAAAGTCCCATTGGAAAAGGTCCTGTCACAGGAGAACTCATAGCAATTAATCCTGTAGTAGGTTTTAGTTCTCTTCACCCTCTGTATTTTAGAGTTGGGCTTAGAAACCTTGAGCTTTCCATTAAATACTCAGATGGTTTTCTTCATCTTCCACTGGGGTATGCAGCTTAGTTCAGGGATTACTGAATATCTGCCTGAAAAGGGTTAAAATGCCTGCCACCATCCTAGCCTTTCATCGACTGAAATTAGAAATAAACCCCAAAGAAACCGACCAATTCAGCATCTTTCTCCTCGCTCCCTCCTCCCCTGCCTCCCGCCGTTCCCTCACCCCACCCGCTGGGTTGCAATAACATTAGTAACGCTGGGCTCTGAATGACAGCTCTGATTTTGATTTGAGGCTAGAAATGCTGTCCTGGAATGCAAAACCTCAGCCCTTATTACATCAGAATCCCCAGATATGTGAACGTTTTTCTGCAGTTTCCATTGGTAGAGTGGTGCGCCTGCCAA
>NW_009703928.1:28204-36015 GCF_000703405.1 Apaloderma vittatum | reverse complement strand
AATTAGTGATATGTAGCGTAGTAATTAATAGGTTTAAAAGTAGAGGTTAGCTGATCTCTAAAGGGACTATTCTTTGAAATTAGCAGTACAATTATGACTGTGATCTTTTTGCTGTAAAGAAAGGGCAGATGTTTATGATGGTTTCAGAAGATGAGTGCCAGAGCACTACAGGATGCTAGACAGTGTTATTCCCAGTATTTTCAGACAAGAAAGTTAAAAAAAATCTTGCCCTACTTGCCTAAACCTTCTTGCTACTCTTTAGATTAAAAATATCATCAGATCAGCTGAGGCTGTTCCCCTTATAGGCTCATATCATGATAGCATTCTACATTTCTTCCAAAAGCTGTAAGTCGAATGGATGCAGCTCCTCAGGTGCCTCTAAAATATTATGTGCTCTCCTCTAAAAATATACAAGCACACTGAATTTTGTTGCCTGGCCATCTCCAGAGAGATGTTTATATGACTGAAAAGTGACCCTACTGAAGCACTGACGGGTAGATACTTAGAATACAGGCAGTAGAAATTGGTGCTCACTTTTTATGTGCAATACTTTTTAAGTTTAATAAGGAGACAGAATAAGTATAGTATTTCTGGCGATAAACTTTTTTTTTCTCCCCTACAACTGGAATCGTTTGAGGGTGGGTTAAAAAAGGACTCTTAAAATAACAGCTTTTTAAACTTTTGACATGTCTAACAAAAAGAAAATGTAAAGGTTCCATTTTATGCTACTGCCTGCTGCTTAACTGGAGTCATAAGGTCACTCTGGTAACACACTTCTTTTGTGCACCTCTGTGTAGTGGTGAAGAACGGGAAAGCTGCCAATTCTCTAACTGGATATTAAGCTTTCTTTTCCATTCTGCCTCACCTGTTCACTCACTCCGTCCCAACCCTAAACCCACATCCCAAATTTTAAGCATCACTGCTTTAAAGCCTGAAAGAACACTGCTTAGAAACTTTATTGACCCAGGAAAGAGAGTTTTCTCTGTTGTTTCATATGTTCTTCTTCTCCAAACGTAAGACTACTGTATTATAAGGCAGATTTCCTAAAATTCTGAAGCCTAAAATGGCACTATAAAGCACCTGGGATAATACTTTTTTTAAAAAATAGTGATAACAGGGTTTTTTTTATATCTTACTTGGAACAGTATGCACTATGTACTTACATAATGTATTTTTGGAATATTATCAGAAGAATTATACATATCTTCATTGTTTCATCCTCAAAAGCAAAATATATTTAATAGGAAATCTGAACTAGGATGCAAAATTTTTGAAACACTTGAAATTTATTTCCACTTCATGTTTATATGTCTATTGTCTCATTATTTTAAAATGCTTATGCAACCATCTAGGCTGAATTCGGTAATCTAGTGTGAATGAACATTGAGTAGATGGGACGACAATTACAGTACCTTGCTATATGATGAATATATTTAACTACTTATTGCTCATTCCTGGGGGGGGGAAAAAAAAAAAAAGAAAGAAGTTAAAATAGCATCTCTTTTGCATTCTTTTCGTAGCTATGTCTGTTAAAATTTGGTTTAAAGAGGCAAATACCTTGTTGATAAAATCAGTAGAAATATTTTTGTTGTTTTTATGCAAAATCCACTCTAAAAATATTTGGATTCATTTAGAAAATAAATGATCGTGTCCACAAGGAGAACAATCCAGCCTTTCTTACAGTTTCTGTAAAGAGCAATTTGGATCAATTACAAATTGGTAAAAATTACAAACACTGGTATAACAAAATTGCGACCAAGAACTCTGTTATCCTTCTGTGAAGAGTTATAATTTGACCTAATAATATCTGTTTTGTCTGAACATAAAAATTAGATTTTTAATCAGTCATTTTGCAGTTATGATTTTGGATATGGTTAATAGGATATTATAATCTGAGACAAACTACAAATTCTGTATTAAGAACAGTACCAATCTGCAAAAGTATACTTTCCAGCAGATGTTTTCTCTTACATATTGCTGTATTCTTTAGCTGAAAATTATATAGATCACAAGTATGCGGTTAACCATTTCCTCAAATGAAGACTTGTCTGGCACTATGAATGAGTTGACAGAGTTTGAATAGAGCCTTACAGGCAAACCCCCAAAGGTTTCTCATCAAAATTCAGATGAGAAAGATAAATCAAGAGAACCTACCAGCACAAATCAGAGCCAAATGCACCTTCTCTATGAGGAAAATATGACTGAAACCTTGTGATCATTAAGGTGGCTCTGTCAAAACCTCTAAAGTACTTCCTCTGAGTCTTGTCCCACTGCTGGAGGTCCTCCTGTAGCTGGTCTTCGAGGTTTTTCAAAGAGCAAGCTGAAATTTGGAGACACATTGTTTTGAGATCAGTATAAGAGTCAGTTGGTGCACTCTACTGCTTATTGCTGCCCAGTAAATTAAGTCTGTTTCTATGCTGATGATCTTGCTTTATGGAAAATCAGATGTTTTTGAATTTTTTAAGTCCCCAACAGATGACAGCAACAATAAGAACCAAAATCATTCAACTCAGCCCATTAAAAGAAATCTTTTTTTGTTGTTCTTAATAAGGAAGCATCACTTCACACCATCTGTTAAGGTACAATAGTGTTTTGCATCAGCTTTTTAAAAACACTTTAAAAGACATCACAGGTGCCATTTTCTACAATGTAAAGCTTCACTGAAGCATCCTATTTGCTGTGAAATGGCAAATTGTGTAAATTATTCTCTTTAATGTTTAAAATGCAGTTCCAAATTAGTTTTCAATGGATGCTTTTTGTATATCAAATATTACTAAAATAGTAAAACACACAGAATTTACAAAAGACACTGTAGGAGATACAGTTGACTTACAGAAATGTCTGTAACGTCCAAATGATCAGTTGGTTAACAGTTAACAACTTACTGTTGCAGTCAAACATGTTTAGATACACACTGTCCTCAAGTCTCTTTTTATTCTAGTTTTTATATTTTGAATAAAAGAAATTAACCTAATTAGAAGAAAAGAAATCAGAAAGTCCTTTTATTAAAAACAACTTGCCCATAAACCCAAGATTTGCATGACAATTTAGGCAAGCCCTTTCATTCAGGATAGTCAAGGTTTTTCAATGTCATTCAGCAGCATCCTGATTTGACTTCTGCATTCTTGTTTTGAATTAACATTACAGTGCTGTTCAGCACCATCAGGGTTTGAAGTTATAATACCATCTGTGGCAGTTGCATTTCCTCATGGAAGAAGTTAAAGTATCACAATATATTCTCAGCATTCACACTTGCTTCTTAGTCCCTGAAAAAAGTTGCAGCTGCACTGAAAATTAATTCTGCACAACATGCTAGGAGGGCAACTGATCTGCTTGTGAAATTTGTCAAAGCATGGTGAAAAACTTTCTGGAATTAGTATGTGTGAGAGACTTTACACGTGGCTAGAACTTCATCTGTCATTTGATGAGACCACTTCACTGGGAGAGGAACTAGCCCTACTGGTCTAGTACTTATTCTACTAGATCCTGGGGGGCCGGTTAGCTCAGTCAGTTGAACATGGCGCTGACAAAACCAAGGCCTTGGGTTTGATTCCTGTTTGGTCCCCATGTGTTGCCTGATCTAGTTGAAAGGTGGCGTCCTTGGCCATGACAGGGAAGCTGAATTGAATGATCTCTGAGGTCCTTTCCGGCCTAGGCCATTCTATGATTCTATGACTAGTGATGAAAGAATGATGAAATTAGGTTGTCCAAGACAGAAGAAGAGAACACTAATGAGAAACAGTAGCTCAGCTGAAATGAGATGGAACTAGAACTGTTGGTTCTCCCTAATTTCTTGATGACAAATCTAAGAGATGGATCTCGTCAAAGTGCCCACTGATTTCATGGCACTAGGATCAAGAGGCCTCACTTTCCCAAGATCTCAGATTTACACACTAACAATGTTTTACAGGGCATGTTTCTCTGTGGAGGTACTGTTCACAAACTAGAAGAAAAGACTGTACAACCTGAAGCTTATTGGGTGCATACAATGTACCGGAATGAGGAAAGTGGGATTTTCTTCACAGACAACTGTCCTGATAGGGATCATCACTACTGAAAGAGAGATAAAACATACAGACTATTCTTAGGGGGCTGGTTAGCTCAGTCAGTAGAGCGCAGCACTAACAACGCTAAGGTCGCAGGTCCGATTCCCGTTTGGTTCCCATGTGTCGCCATGTGTCGATAGGTGGCATCCCTGGCAGCAGGGAGGCTGGATTAAAATGATCTCTAAGGTCCCTTCCAGCTAAGGCCATTCTATGATTCTTGTAAAGGATTGTTTCTGTACTCTTTTCACATATTGCACCATCCTCTCTTCCCAAAACCTCAGAAATAAGCATGTGATCTCACTACACTTGTGAAGTATTATTTCAGTGTCAGAAGACAACTGATTCTCATTGATGATATACTGTCTTCTTAAGGCAGTGCAGTCTGGTGAAAATATACTAAATGTTTCTGTTGCTCACAGCTTGTACAATGGCTTTTCTTCATTTTTTTTTTCACCCAGTCTGGAATACTCAGGCTATGCTCACAAAGGATCTTTGCACTTATATCAGTTTTTCAAAGAGTGTAAACTGGAAGTTCAAGCTGACACTCAGTGAAGGGCTGCATGCAGTTATGTATTTATTTCACTGTTCCAGCAGATCTCAAACAGAGTGTTTACAGAGAATTTTTAAAATGCATGCAACTACCCAAAGCCTGCACAACATTTTTAATGCTTTTGAAAGAAAATTTCATCCTAGGAGGCTTATGAGTGCAAATATATTAATCCTGTGAACAGGCCATCTCAGGTGGCTCTTGCAACACTGGATTCATTGTTGTTGTAATTAAGACTACAGAACAGGATTCAGGGAGATAAGCTACAAATCGATTTTTTACTAATAGCTTGATAACAGTTCGGCCACTGTGTGGTCTTTGAGAAAGTCAGATATGGAAAATTACAGCTTGTATTTAAAAATCACTAGTGGTAGCTGAAACCAAAGCATTTTGGAATGAGACCAAATTACAATGAACCAGGAGACCCAGTGCATTCGGGCTTTTTCTCACTCATATACATATCTGTTGCCTGTATGACTGTGAAAACTCATTCATAAGGGTTCCTTCCTTAAACTCAGCGTAATATTGTCCAGGTGTCAGAAAGGTAGTAGTAGATGGTATAGAAACCTGTAGTGGCCATAAATTGTTTGAACCCCCTACCGTGCATCGGAGTGCAGCACAAGTATAACCACAAAACCACACTGCAGTTAGAGCAACTGCTGTGATAATCTTTTGAGAGGTGGAATGAATGTGGTGTTATTTTGCTATTTGGTCCAAGGTCTCCCTCAAAGATAATGGTTTGATTTTGCTTGGTTTGGCTGGTGTGGCTGTTAGACTCATGCTGGCAAAGTCAATTTGACTGTGTGAGACATCCAATTCCTAAGTCTCTGCTCTCCCTTAGTCCTAGTAACACTGACATCATTCAATATTCCTTTACACCACATATTCACAACAAAACCACAGAAATACCTTGATATTTTTTAAGTCATTGTCTTATTAATGTGTTGTCCCAGAGAGACAGTAAAATAATTGAAATATTTTCAGTAAAATTTTCCATATATTAAAATGTTAGCTTGTCTTAAATAAAATTAACACATTCTTTAGCTTAAACTAGATATTGCACATTAATTAAATTGAAGTTAATTGTTCAAACAGATTTTTTAAGCATTAACAGATATCTATGCACATAACATCTCTCAAAAACAATTTTATCTTTACTAAATACATTGCAGATATGTCACTTAGAGGCATCTTCTGGATTTTCTGTTCAACTGGCTTCCCTCCTCTCCAGGAACTAAATGTAGCCAAAAATATATTTATGGGTTATTTTATTTAATGAGCAAACCAATGGATCTCTGTATCTTCCTCTATTTAGTTTCCTTGATATGCTTACCTTTACTTGTTTTTTACTTGCCTTTTGGTTTCCTCATCTGTGAAATGGACGTTGTAATATCTATGTAAAACTCTGAGGTCTAAAGCAACATTAAGTGTTTTTACAGTGGATTTAGATGAAGAGGTATTACAGTACCAACTGTTAGCAGCACTATTATGTTCAGTCGTCAACATATATATTGAAGTACAGATTATGTTGTATATAAAGACTGAGAGAAAGGAATAGTATCATCCTCATTCTACACCTAGGGCTAAAGTTTCAAGACAATATTCAGGGCAAGGTCTACCTCATATTTCGCAAAAAACCCTGGAACAGTGGCCAGCAATTTCTCCTAAACCCCAGGGAGGGGTTATAGTACCATTTACTTTATTATTACTAGACCAGGTCTTACAGTTACACCAGTTGCCCCAGAGGCAGATAGTTCTCAGCTTTGAGTCTCAGGGGCCATATCTTTATCTTTTACTATGTCAAAAGTTGCAGACTCTCTCAGTGTCATAGTGTGAGACCACTCCACCAGTAACAAGAACTATGTAGCTGCTTATTCACCTCTACCTCTGTCCCTTTAGAGATCGGGAGGGAGAAAATTCAACAAAGCTTCTCAAGGACTGAGATTAGGACTGGGAGGGTTCATTCATCAAAGGTTTTTGCCTCGGTCAGAGGCAAAAACAGTAGACTTGAGGACAAAAAATAAATTCAATTTACCACCACCAGTCATCAACTGGATAAATACAATCTGATGTCAAATGCACCTCCCTTCTTCTCAACTACCTTCTCCCTCTGTATCAGCACAGGGAAGGGGGAGAGTGGTTTTCTACCAATTACTCTTTGTCCAGACATGGGAACTGGTTGCCCAGGGCTATGGTGGGGTTTCCATCCCTGGAATTATTTTAAAATCATTTAGACATAGTGCTTAGGGATATGGTTTAGTTAGGACTTGTCAGTGTTAAGTTAATGGTTAGATTACATGATCTTAAAAGTCTTTTCCAATCTAGGAAATTCAGTAATTCTGTGACTCTGTAATTCTGTGAGTAGATGATAGTTTGTGTGCTGTTACAGGTGTCCAAATCCTGTTTTTGTCTAAACTTTCAAAAGTAACTGTAACTTTCTAAAATAGAAATTATTTTCATAAGAAAATAATAGTTAATTACTGCAATACAGCTGTCCCTTCAGTTTTCACCTTTTTTTTTTCCCCTTCTGAAATGTAATACATTTACAGAATCAAAACAAGCCTGTTAATTTCAAGTGTTTATATATTGGATTTTTCAGGTAAAATGGAATAAACAGAAACAGAGGAATTTCCTAGCCAGCCAGCCAAAGTCCTGCAAATGACACAAGGAAATCAATCAGTCACTTTCAAACTCTTCTATTTGAAATAAATAAAAAAAAACCCGCCAAGTTCTCTCAAGATCCTTTTCAGACATCAGAAAAGAGAGCTACATATTTAGAGGCTCTTTCCTTCATGCAGGTAAAGGAAAGACAAATTTGAATTAAAATATATAGTAGAAGCATAGAATTATTCAGGTTGGAAAAGACCCTTGGGATCATCGAGTCCAACCACTAACTCTTCTCTACAAAGCTCTACAAAGCTACATCCAGGGATGGTGACTCAATCGCCACCCTGGGAAGCTTATTCCGATGTCTGACTACTCTTTATGGGAGAATTTTTTCCTAATGTCCGGTCTAAACCTACCCTGTTGCAGTTTGAAGCCATTCCCTCTTGTTCTGTCGCTCATTATCTGTGAGAGGAGATCGGCACGAACCTCTCTACAATGTCCTTTCAGGTAGTTAGAGAATATGATGAGGTCTCCCCGCAGCCTCCTCTTCTTCAAACTAAACAGCCTCAGCTCCTTCAATCGTTCTTCATAAGATTTATTCTCCACGCCCT
>NW_009703928.1:13655-27949 GCF_000703405.1 Apaloderma vittatum | reverse complement strand
GAGGCCCCGCCAGTGTTGAGTGCAGAGGGACAATCACCTTCCTACTCCTGCTGGTCATGAAATTTCTAATACAAACCAACATGCCATTGGCCTTCTTGACCACCTGGGCACACTGCTGGCTCACGTTCAGCCGCATGTCTATTAGAACCCCCAGGTCCTTTTCTGCCAGACAGCTTTCCAGCCGTGCTTCCCCAAGCCTGTAGCATTGCATGGAGTTGTTGTGGCCTGAGTGCAGGACCTGGCACTTGGCCTTCTTGAAGCTCATGCCACTAACATTGCACCATTGATCCAATCTATCCAAGTCTCTCTGCAGGGTATACAGAGATGGGTATACAGGCCCCAAAACAAAGATGCTAATGGAAGTGCAGGGCCAGAGTGGGAACTAGGACTCAGCCCAGGTACTTTACAGCCAGTACATTAGCAGGTTTCTCACTTTTACTGTTTGATGATGTAAGGTTTTACTGCTTTTGTTTTTAAGATGCTTCAGAAGTGTGCAGACAATAGGCAGTAAAGTAGCATTTTCATTTTCAGAGGGAGTTACACCGATGTAAACTCAAAGGAAAGAAAGCCCAAATATCAAGCGTACTGAAATATTGCAAATCCTATATTCATATGTGTTCTAACCTAAAAGGAAATATAGCTGTTTACTCCAATCTTCATGAAGTGCCTTTGCCTTCCTGAAATACGTGATTGTTAAAGGATTAAAACAAATGCAACTTAGTTTTACTATTTACTTACAACTGAATAAACTAACTAAATAACATGCTTGCTATGTCTGCAAACAAGATGAATTAAGTGAAACAAAGCAGGCCGAATGGACATATTAATGTCTGTTTTTAATAGAGCATAATTCTGGGAAGAGGAATGCACTAAGATAAATAAAAAAAGTTCATGGTTATGTTTAGCTATTTAGTTGTGATCCAAAGGGCTGTATAACAAATGATGCCCAAGCATCTCTACTCCGGTCAGCAGACTTCCTCCATCTTACATGCCCCCTGCATCCAATGCCTAAGAGAAGAAGATGAAATGAAATTTATTAGAGGAGAGAGGAAGGTTTAAACCAGTTACATTAGTTGTATTTTGCTCTCTAGCAACTGGCCGTTCTTCCTGTCTAAGTAAGCTTTTGCAATTACATCACCTGGAGGTACATCACCACAAGTTACATCATCTTGAGTAATTCCATCTTGAGTGCCATGACACACCATATAGAGGGCAATCAGTGGATGAGGCCTAGTCAGCTTGAGTTTATAAAAGGCAGGTCCTGCCTGACAAACCTGATCTTCTTTGACAAGATGACCAAATCACTGGATGAAGAAAAGGCTGGGGATATTGTCTACCTAGACTTTCAAAAAGCATTCAACACCATTCCACATAGAATTATCTTGGAAAAACTGGCTGTCCATGGCAGCATATGATCTGCTGGATAAAGCACTGGTTGGATGGACGGGCCCAAAGAGTGGGGGTCAATGGAGTTAAACCCAGCTGGTGGCCGGTCACAAGTGGTGTTCCGCAGGGCTTAGTGTTGGGAACATTTCTGCTTAACATCTTTATTGATGACCTTGATAAGGACATAGAGTGTATCATCAGTAAATTCGCAGATGACACCAAGTTAAGTGGGAGGGTAGGGAGGCCCTACAGAGAGACTTGGATAGATTGGATCAATGGAGCAATGTTAGTGGTATGAGCTTCAAGAAGGCCAAGTGCCAGGTCCCGCACTTGGGCCACAACAACTCCATGCAACGCTACAGGCTTGGGGAAGCACGGCTGGAAAGCTGTCTGGCAGAAAAGGACCTGGGAGTTCTAATAGACATGCGGCTGAATGTGAGCCAGCAGTGTGCCCAGGTGGCCAAGAAGGCCAATGGCATGTTGGTTTGTATTAGAAATTTTGTGACCAGCAGGAGTAGGAAGGTGATTGTCCCTCTGCACTCAACACTGGTGGGGCCTCACCTTGACTATCCTGTCCAGTTTTGGGCACCTCAATACCAGAGACATATCGAGGAGCTGTTGTGAGTGCAGAGGAGGGCAACAAAGGTGTTGAAGGTCCTGGAGAATAAATCTTATGCAGAACAATTGAAGGAGCTGGGCCTGTTTAGTTTGAAGAAGAAGAGGCTAAGAGGAGACCTCATTAGTCTCTACAGCTCCCTGGAAGGTCATTGTAGAGAGGTTGGTGCTGGTCTCTGTTCACAGGTAATTAACGATAGAATAAGAGGGAGTGGCTTCAAACAGCAACAGGGTAGGTTTAGACTGGACATTAGGAAAAAATTCTCCCATAAAGAGTAGTCAGACATTGGAATAAGCTTCCCAGGGAGGTGGTTGAATCATCATCCCTGGATGTGTTTAAAGGTCTTTTAGATGTGGTGTTGGGGGATATGGTTTAGGAGTGAGTTTTGTAGAGAAGAGTTAGTGATTGGACTCAACCTCGAGGGTCTTTTCTAACCTGAATGGTTCTATGATCGCATGATCTCTTTTAAAAAGATGCTTTCAACAAGCCATTATCACTACCAATAACTAAGCCAAGACTATATTGTTGCCTTTTTCTTCCTGAAGAGCTGCTCACAGCAAGGCACTCAGATAGTTAAGCCATGCACAATCACACCACAAATATTTGCTTATTGGGAAGGAAAAGATGGTCAGACCTACAAAACAGGCATATGTATTATTAACATCAGCTTTGAAATTGTTGTGGTCAGGCTATGGTAAATATTGCTGGTAGTACAATGTTGAAGAGTTTGGGAAGTCATCAACCAGTGTTTTAGATGTGAAACACATGACATATAACCACAAGCTGCACTTTATGAAATCTGAAACTGTAACATGAGGATTGACCTAATTTAATTCATGTGGTTCCATGCTTTTGAAGTTAATAGACCCTTTCTTACTAGGGGGAAATAAGGCCTTTAATAAAATATCATCCTTACCCTGACGAGTATTACCCTTGGGGATTAATTCTTTTTGTATTATGATTGATAATTCATGGATTCCAGAGGGGTTTCACACACTTTTACATATCCTATTTGAAGGAGTAATTAACTGCAAGTTTAAAATATTTTCTTATCTGCAGGTGTAATGAGCAGGGTGGAGTCAGATTGCTCACATATGGTGTGTCAGCTCTCTAGCCAGAGGCAAAAAGAGGATGTTGGAGATGGAGGAACAGCCTCACTTTCTAATGCTTATAGGCAACATTCATCTGACATTGTTCAAAGGCTTGTTCTAGTATTTTATAAACTCTCTTTAACTGGTCTGTTTCTTATGAAGATTTTTTATTTTTTCTTCTGTTCTGTGTAGTTTACTCCAGAGAATCAAATGCTTCAAAAACACCACAGATAATTAGATTACCACCAGCTTTTAGAACATTTATTCAGACTTCCCAACCTCATAATATAGGTCTTTTAATGAAACCAGCAACAAAAATAAGTACTAATTTTGTCTCCTACTTCCTTCATGGTTGCTTTTCGACCCATCAGCCCTTCCTTGGTGCTACGTAATTTCTGTTGGTCTCAAGACAAACATTTGACTTTGTTTTGAGTCATAATGATGATTCAAACTATCCAATATTTCAATTTAGCCTTTTAGATCAAAACAGAATATTCTGATATTCCAAGCTCAAAACATTTTACTATTAGAGTTTTAACATGTTTCCAGACTACTTTAGGGCATCATGGGAGTTTTATAATCACTTTCTTGTGGCTTCTACTTCCCTGTGGATTTGGCAGACTATATTACATGTTGTACGTTTTGGGAAAAAAAAACATTCACTTTGATTTTCCATATGAATTCTTCCTACTATTTTTAAAATACAAATTGTCCTGTAGAGAATATTGATTTGGGAGACACTTCCACCCAAGAAGCACTTTCACAGAAAGCGGTTTGGTTGGTGTTGAACACTGCTTACACAGCATCAAGGCCTTTTCTGTTTTTCAGATTGCTCTGACAGCAGATAGTCTGGGGTTGCACAGGAAGTTGAGAGGGGACACAGCTGGAATAGCTGACCCAAACTGACAAAAAGAAATATCCCGTACCATATGATGTCATGTTTAACATGAAAGCTGGAGGAAGAAAAAAGAAGGAAAGTTGCTTGGAGTTACAGTATTTGCCTTCCTGAGTAAATATTACACATGTTGGAGCCCTGCTTTTCTGGAGAAAGGTGAACACTTGCGTGTCACTGGGAAGTCGTGAATGAATTCCTTGTTTTGCTTTGTTTGTATGTGCAGCTTTTGCTTTACCTAATAAACTGTCCTTTCCTCAACTCATAATTTTTCTCGCTTTCACCCTTCCAGCTCTCTTTCCTATCCCACTGGGGAGGGATGAGTGAGTGGCTGTGATGCTTAGTTGTCCTTTGGGGTTAAACATCAATATTTCCTTAAAGTAGTTAAATCACATCAAAACTTATACCTCTAGGTTTTTAATTTTTCCTCAAAAATATTATTTTTCATCAAAGTTTTTCAGATTCTGACAGAATACATAATCAAAGATGGAAGAAAAACATGAGGACATCCTACTGGAAGAGCCCAAGCGTAACTTGTTTTGGCCTTCTAGAACCATAGAGAAGTCAAAATGACAGCCAAATATCTGACCAGAAGTCTTTATATTTTATCCTCAATTTAGGTCACTAGAAGTGCAGGTTAATTTTCTTCCTGAAAGAATCAGTAGTGAAAAAAAAAAAACAATTAAAAACCCCACCTCCACAATTAAAAAAAATAAAAACATAAAATACATGCAAACAAAATAAAACAGAGAAGAGAGGATGCAAAGTGACGGCCTGTGAGATAATGCCCGCTAGAACCTAGTCGAGGATATTTTTAGGGTAGACATGAAGATGTGATTGTCTAGCAGTTGAAGCACAGTCTCTGTACAGGAGCTATATCATATTACAGGCTGCACTGTTTTATGGGTAGATGAGAAATCAAATCTTAACTATGGGAGGAAGTGAGTCACATGTGCTGAGGATGATATGAAAGGCTTATCCAGGGACACAGAAACTTCTGCTCCTCTCAAAAGGATACTCAGAGGACTCTTATTGCCTCATACTTCTCTTACCTGTTTTTGAAGCTTCCCTCTACTTTAATCTACATCTACCAACTCTAAGGCATGTGGACATTGTAGCACATATCTCCTAGGATCAAGAACACTGACAAAGTGTTACTGAGTTTTTATGAATATTAACTTGCTGAGCTACTTCTCCTCCCTTCCATCACAATAATTTCCAGTCCAATAAAATATTTGCATTTTACACAATGATTTGATGCCTAAGTGACTAGGCAAACAAGACTTTCAAAAGCTGACCCATTTGGATGGGAAAAAGGCACATAATTCACAAAGGTTTGCTCCTGAAAAGGGTTTTTAAGGTAGGAGAAAATCATATGGAAGTTGATTTCACCGGAAATAAAAATAACAGTAATTTTTGAGAAAAGTACAAACTTATAATGTCACAAATCTTCACAACATTACTATACAGGTCAGACTGGTCAGTACCTTGCCACAGAGCTCTCAGCAGTGGTTTTATTCAATTATTTTCTCATTATGTTTAAAGGGAAGCTCAATAGTTTTACAGGTTCCATATATCACTCTTTGGAATTAAGTACATTCAAATTACTTTTAATAATTTAAGATAAGATCAATCTTCTAGTAAGGAGATATAAGTCTTGCTAATTCAAGTTAACTATTTCCAGGAAGTAGCTGATACATTACTGACTGTAAACATAGCTTCTACCACTTCCTTCCCAGCATAATAAGATATTTTAATTGTCCTTTTTTTTTTCCTCTTCAGCAAAAACTTCAGCTTCTTACCCCAGGTCTTGCTATACTCTAATAGGGTTTCAATAACTGCATACAATCTTCTTACGCAAAGAGGCCTCTAGTCATTAATCAATATTTCCTGATACTTCATTTTTTACATCTCATAATCCAAAACATGTAGTGAAACACTATTACTCCCTTACAGGTCACAGCAGATTTGTATGTGTGTGTATGTACATATAAACTCATACATGTATATAGATATACACAATATATATATCCAATCAAGTGGAGATCCACCATCCTTGCAGTCACGAAAAGCCCTCTTCTGCACCATTTAGGAGACAACAGAGCCTACTTCAGCATGTCCTACATCTGGGAAAGCCTATATCCTCTAACAGAGTGCCTTTTCTTGGGACCCAACACAGAGAATATGGCAAAGGCCTCCTGTTTAAAGATGAATGCTCTTCAGAAGTAATAACAGAAAATAACTTCCCCTGAACAGTAAATGAGTACTTTGAGCAGTATAATTCATAAATTATTAGAATAGTATATAGTATAATTCATAAATTATTTGGAGAGTATTTTCAGGCATCTCCAAAGTATACCTTCATTCCACAAGTACAAAGTGTCAGACAACAAAGCAGAATACGAACATTTTATAATGATTACTCTCATCAAAAACCTTGAGAGAGCATCAGTTCAGGGCAAAAGAATGTTGCACTTCCTCTCCATATAGTTCCTTAAAAAGGCAATTATCTTTAGAAAGTCCTTTTATTCTAACTGGAAGATCCAAAGCTCAATTTCTCCTACTCAAGCTTTCTTTAAACTCTATAAATTTTTCCCTTTTTTGTATATTAAACATGTAGCTTATACTAACAAAAGATGACAGATTAGCAGTGAAGACCTCTGTCTGGGAACATAACGGGCCACATCCTGATTTGTATTCCAGAGACCTGAATTCATGTTCACGTGCTTGAAGACCAAGCTGCAGGGATATTAGCCTAAGAGGCTAATTAATGTCTACAGCCATTTTTTTTCTCAGCCTGTGTTTAGAGGTTATCAGCAAGATTTTTAAAAACATTTCAGTTGGTTACGGTTTTATGATTTATCTGATGAACCTGTAAAAACACCTTTTTGCGTCAGAAGATGAAGTTTTATCAAACTGATTTCCTTTTTCCAGAAGAACTTTCCAATTTCAATTAAGTTTTATATGAGGATATGTCAAAAGATTTTGATGAAGTAATTTTTTTTTTGTTTGACTATCATTTTTGGAGAACCATAAAAGACAGGACTGGAAAGACTTAGTCCCTTAAACATGTTCAGTAATATCAATGCTACTTTCTACAATGCCATGCTCAGAAAAATCCTTTCTTTTGACTGTGAACAATTGTAAATTTCTCTGAGTAAATGTTATTTCCCATCTTTGCATGATTTTACTGATGTATCATCAGAACAGTACTTCCCAATTTAGCTTTTCACTTGATGACACAATTCAGTGTCCAATTATTGTTACTTTTATTACTTGATAATATTGGATATCTTAGTTTCCGGTTATTATTAACTTCCCTATTTATAAGTCCTGTTACCATCTTGCAGGAATGATTTGATTAGGTTTGTTCCTGATAAATGTATCACATGTCTGGATCTTACATCTCCAAGTTATTTTTTAGACGCTTATGAATAATTTGGTTATATGTTTCTTGACTGGATCTTAAGAACATTCCTTCTTTTTTTTTCCTTTGAAAGTCATATTCTCAAAAAAAGGGGGAAAAAAGGGAAAGTACAGGAATGGAAGGGAAACTTCCTATAATTTCTGATTTATAATCAAGTTTTACTCTGGTTCTTTTAAATTCTTTCTTATCCTCTTAACACTTCAGAGTGGAGACTTTTTTTGAAAATGGATAAGCACCAGCCAGCTTGCCCTGAATTTTTGTAAGATTAAGGTCAATTAGTAATCAGAACAAAGAGAAGAAGTAGAGATTTATGAGAAGAAATTATGCTGTTTCTTCCTTTTTTATTTTTAAAAACACAGCTGAAAACAAAATTAAGAACTTCATTCATACTTTTTCATTCTCTTTGGCTATTGTTTTGTTTCCTTAGCAATAAACTTCATTTGGTTTAGCTGAACAGATTTCCAGCCCTTTGTTCCAGATCACATTACTGTCATTTGAAATGGGGAACATTTTCTGTTATCTTGTACATAAAAGAACTATTTGGAGGTCTGGTATATACACAGTTATTTTTAAACCTTCAGCACTGTAAAGGTATAGCTATAAAACTACAGAGGAACAGAAAATTAAAGTGTTTGCATTGATTGGAAAGATCCCAGTAATACTGTTTTGGTGGGGTTTTTTCTACTCCCAGATACTTTACTTAGAAAGGTTCCCAAGATATAAAAGGCTATTCCTCCCAACAAAGACATTGGGAAGTATCTCTGACTAAATCCAAATTATAGAATAATGAGAGCAAGATCAACTCACTGTATTATACATTAATTTTTGCAATGCCATTTAAAAAAGAAAATAACAAGAGACTCCATTAACAACGAGCTCAAAGGGTCTAATTTTCAAAGCATTGAAGCACAAGGTCACTTGCAAAAATATATGCCCAATTACATGCTTAATCTGCATGCACAATTACTGTGACTTCATGTAATGCTCAGGTATTGAAACTCGACTGACCATTTTCATGCATACAACCTGATTTGCATTTGCAATCACAGTAAATGTACATTCAGATTAAGTGTGTAATTATGCAAGCATTTTTGCACATGGCCCTGAGCTCCTAATATTTGGAAAAATCAGACCCTGAAGGCTGCATTCCTCTCTCGAATACACAGAGCTCCCACTATCCCATTATAAGGGTAACCAAGAGTGGAATGTGCTTCCATATGTTCTCACAGCACTCGTCTTTTATAATTAATTTTTTGTTATGTTGAAAATCTAGCCTAAACCCAGAAGTTTGTCTTTAAGTAATGAAAGCCTTTAACTGCATCACTTACCCAACCTGCATTGAAGTAGACAAGCTATTTATCAACTCCTTGAAGTAGAGTTTACAAATTGAAATGCCAAGACATACTTACCTAATACTGAGAACTCAGCATCACAATACTATGAACAATAAGACACTCCTGTACTCCAAGGGTCCTTTTTTGGTCTGTGCTTCATATCCATCCATGGGAACAAAAGGAGGAGGATAACAAGAATCTGAAAAAAAGAAACTTGTAGTTAAAGATGAAAATGAGAAAAAGCAATGCACCAATTAAGAGGTTAAGGGAGTGATATTCAAAAAATAGAGCAAATAAACTTTGATGATCAAGTAGTTAGCAGAAAAGAAGACAGACACAAAAAGTAATGGGAAATCAGAAGAAAAATCTTCAGAGCAGGGCTAGAATTTTATATTCAGGGCTCAGATGAACAGATTAGGAAAGTCAAATCATGGAAGATAAAAGATGGCTAAACTCAGTGGGGCTTAACTATATGTGATAATAGTGTTAATATAGGAGAAACTTGTGAAGTGCTTTTCAGCTGCAGGCCTCAGAATTCTTTACATAATTTTATTTCTACCTTTCTACAGAAAGAGGGCCCAAGGTAAGGAGAGTTTATATCACATGCTAAACACCAGTCAGAAGTCAAGAAGTAGAATTTAGGTCACTTACACTTCTCTCCAATTTTCCTGAGATCCTCTAAAGAAGAAACTACAATAAGAGCTTAGTCCTTTGTGCAAAAACACTAGAATATGGGAAAACAGTGAGTTTCTCCACAGGGGAAATTTCTGCGGCCACAAGGAAGACAAAAATTTTTTTTATAATGGAAAATTCTGAGGTCTAAGCTTCTCATAGAAGTTGTTAAGGAGTTTAAGAGACAGTGCTAACATTCAGCTGTTTGCCTGTTTTGTAAAGAAGTTGCTTCAATTTGTGTTCTCTTTAAATAATTAACTTTTCTTGTGTACAGATACATACATGTTATCAGTATATATATAAATGTACCTAGTATAGAATTTATTTGTGTGATTTAGATGGTCAGCTTTGACAGTGGACATACAAAGAGAATCGTTTCTTACTTTTAAAGAAATATTTGTTAAATCTTAGTATTTCTGTAGTAGAGAACTGTACTGTCCAGTTAAACTGCTGTTTATATGAACCCGTTATCAGTACCAACTGGTATCTGTGCAGAGTATCCATTAATAGAGGTGCATTTTACTTAGGTTTAACTGTAAAGAATTGCTTCCCATTTAGTTTTCAAATGTGAATCTCAAATCACTGTATCTCTGTGCATTTAGGTTGTTACCTATTCTCTGGATTTCCTGCAATGAAAGGAAGGGAGCAATGTTTGGGTGAACATTTGAGAAAAGAGGCTTAATACCTTTGCATCCGCTTTACCTGACTTCTAGGAGGAGTGTGATATTTTAACCTGAGGATATGAGACTTGCAGAATGCAGGTGTCCGCTTATCTGTTGTGTAGACATTGTAGATCGAGATAACCAAGACCTGCAGAGTGAGAACCTGCTGAAGGAGGGAGTCTTGTGGTGCCAGAACAGCCCTGTTTTGGCTAAAGAACAAGGACAGATGGAGACTAGCGATGTCAACACCATCCTAAGAACAGGTAAGTTGCTTCAAAACAGAATTCTGAAGGCTACAATGCCTGGAATTAAATCTTTTCCTTACAAATATAGGGATATATTATATATATATCTCTAAACAGGGATATGTTACCTCTATCCCTATATGACTATAGTCACTCACTCTCCACTCAAATCATGTCAAATGTCGCCCCTGAGAAGGGAGATAAATAAGGTTAGAACATAAGGAGCATGGAGGGAGTGTGTTGATGGAGGGACAGAAAAAAACCAGAAGAGGCAGGTGCCGGGCTGTTCTCCTCTTTCACCCAAGACAGGGACACCTTCTTGGTAAGAATTGTGCTTTCAACTTCTGGTGAGAAATACCCAGGGTAGTATTTTGCTAGCATTAGTATTATATATTAGCCCTATTGCAGAGAGTGAATTTATCAATGGCAACTCTGAATCTCGTATCTGTCACTTTAATAGATCACTGACTCTTTGCTATCTTGCACATCGTCACAGTGCAAGTCTTTAATCAGGCTCTGAAACAGGCAAATGTTTAGCTTGGGTACATGCCTCCCACAGCCACATACATTTTCACGTGACAGAGCAGTCCTTATCTAATGTGTGGAAAGGCTTACATGAAGGATATGGACATGCCATGTGTACAGAAGTAGTATCTGGGCGTACATATTCCTTTCTGCTCTCCTATCCTCACAAGGATTTTTCTTCCCAGCACCGTCACTCACAGGAACTCTTGGCATGACAGCAATATAATAAAATAATGACAGGAACCAGTGCATATTTGGAACTACACTACCAAGGACAACAAGAAACCAGAGAGACTGCCAGATCAGGTTACAGCTGCACTTTCCTTCAGAGACCAGTGAACAACTAGATTTATTCAGGGTCCTCAATAAGATCTCCCTTTTGAAAGAAGCTCCAAGTCACAAATGTCAGTCAAAGATATGCGGAGAGGTTCTTAAGCCCTCTGTCTCATCTACATGTTTAGATTTAGATGATTTAAATTTAGATTTACTTATATTTACCGTCCTGAAGCAGAGGATGACCTCTTGGTTCTACACTTAGGCTGTATCTAATAGCAATAGCAGTTTCCACAATACAGATACGATGCTGACAGTATCTATCAGGTTTTCAACAGTCAGCAACGGACATTTTTAGCAGCCTAAACAGGTGTCTTCTGGGGAAGGGGAGGGAAATTTCATTATTTCTGTAGCTTCATCCCTCCAGCAAAATGTGAGAACTGTCATGACTTTTACATCAAAATTTCTCTGCAGTGCAAATGCTGACTTCTTATTCACCAAAATTTGGATGGACATCTTCTAGAGGTCTGGCTTGGGAAACTGAAAACAAACACCTGGTGCTGATGATGGCCACAGAAAATCCGTAATAGATTCTGCTGGCTAGCAAGGTACTTTACCAGGGCAGAAATTGCCTCAACAACAGTGCAATACAAAGTAATATAACTGACTACATCTTTCCCTGTTCCAGCTTTTTCTGGACATAGTCCTTCCTGAAGATGACAAAAAACCCCACTGGTATCACTCATGTAAGTAGTCTTTTCCTGCACAATACATTTCAGAATGTCAACAGGCAAGGTAATGTCTTCCACAGTGCTGAGACGTGATGAGCTCACCTAAATGAGATAGCTCCTTCACATGTCCTGTTACACTGGGTACAACACAAAAATAAATATGAAATATACATGAAAATTCAGCACTCATTTTACACTGGCTCACGTTTGTTAGTGGTGAATAGAATTAGGCTCTGAACGATAAGAATGTCAGCAAAGAAACCACTTAACTAAAGGAACCTTCCACAGTCTTATCTATTGCACTGAAAAAAAATACCTAGAAACCAAAAGGATTTTCAGAGGGAAATAAGAAAGTCTCATGCATTTTTTAGTCTTTAAACAAAGGCTATTTTTATTCCTAGTGTGAATTTCCTTAACCTTTGCTTTGTGGAAGAAAGTCAGATTGTGAATAGTACTTAAATATAATTTTTCTCATGACATCTAAGCTTGCTTTCAAAACTCAAGTAGCAATTTAGTTACCTGGACTTTATTACTTATTTCTGTTTCAAATCTCACCTGTGATTCGATAATTTTTTGTCTTTCATTTCAGTCTGGTTTCTATGACTCAAAACCCTATGCTAGACTAGAATATGGTAATAGAGGCAATTATGTCATTGAGTATGCAGCACTACTCTCAGGTTAAGGTTTCACACCTGGGTGTCATTATTCTCTCCCATATCAATTTATTATTTAAGGACTTATTATTTGAAAGCTCTTACAGTGCTCTGGCAATTAGACTTGTGGAGATTCCGTCTTCAATAAGTGTATTTATTTTGCACTCCTAGCTTTTTGTGATAGAATGATTAACGTCGTTTATAATTCAGTAGTGGCAGACTCCTCTGAAACTGCTAATATTGCGAAGCATGTCTTTAATAATCTGTACAAAAAAATATTAGATAAGGCTTTGTATTATACATGTACACACAGAACTAGGAAATAGAAGTGCGATAGAAAAACATGTAAATAAGTCGATTTTGTTCGTATTGGTGGACAAAACTGATTTTTGCACTGGAAGTACAATGGTTTGGAACATTACATAGTAGCTTACTAAAGAAATAGAATTCCTTAATTGTTTGTAGGAGCAAAATTAATTTTACCTTACTAATATTAAATATATGGTATCTGTATATAGCATTTACATTATGCTGTCACTCAAGCTAGGCCTGTTCATCACAACTTACTGGAAAACTAAGGTTTTGAAGACAATCAGCTCTGGAAGTTTTTCATTCAATGCAATTGGTACAAATATTGTTGCCCTCTTAAAGCCAACAAGAGAAAAACAACTTTTCTGTTTTCTCAAGATTATATTTCATAGAACCATAGAATCATAAAATGGTTTGGGTTGGAAGGAACCTTAATGATCCTCTACTTCCAACCCTCTTGCCATGTCTGACCAATTTGCTCAAAGCTCAATCCAACCCGGTCTATCAGCTGAGAATTTACCTTTAGTGTACCCATGAGACTACAGAATTAGCCCTACTGTTCAGAAAGATTCAGAAAATGCCAAAATATTTTAACTTTGCACTACCAGAGATAAGACTTAGTTCTACTTGTCTCTAAAATCCTAGCCTACACTATTCTAAATGCAAAAAAAGACCCCATGAGTTAGTGAGAGCAGGCTGCAATACTTCCATGAATATGTGACCAAGACATTAAAGTCGTAGGCATATGTCATGGTTTAACCCTGGCCAGAAGCCAGGTACCCACACAGCCACTCTCTCACTCCCCCTTCTCCACTATATCAAAGGACAAAATATGTCAAAGGGCTTAAGGTTTGAGATAAAGACAGGGAGATCACTTTGATTTACCGTCCCGGGCAAAACAGACTCGATTTTGGGGAAATTATTTACATTTATTAAGACAACAAATCAGAGAGGGATAATGAGAAGTAAGAAAAACCAAACAGATCTTAAAAACGGAACACCTTCCCCCCATCCCTCCCTTCTTACTGGGGTTAACATCAATCCTGGTTTCTCCACCTCGTCCCCCCAAATAACGCAGGGGGACAGGGAAGGGGGTTCACAGTCAGTTCATCTGACGTTGGTTCCACTGCTCCTTCTTCACTCCAGAGGAGGACTCTTCACTCTTCCCCAGGGCCATTGTGGGGTCCCTCTCACAGGAGACAAGCTTCACACTCTCTTCTCCGGCGTGAGTCATCCCATGAAGGGCAATTCATCACAAACTGCCCAACCTGAGACACCTCACGAGGGGCAGCCTACCCCTCGTGAGTCTGAGGTGCGGTCCTTCCAGGAAACCTGCTCCGGCGTGAGTCCCCGCAGCATCTCAAAGGTCCCGCCAGCCAACCTGCTCCGACGTGGGAATTCCCTGTTCCACGGGCTACAGGCTCTGACGGCGACCTGCTCCAAATGCGGGCTTCCCACGGGCTACCACCCCCCTCACG
>NW_009703928.1:0-13579 GCF_000703405.1 Apaloderma vittatum | reverse complement strand
GGGCACACCCCGCTTCACCATGGTCTGCACCATGACCCGGGGGACTCTGTGCTCTGGTGCCTGGAGCTCATCCTCCCCCCTCCCCTTCCTCACTGACCTTGGTGTCTTCACAGATTCTCACTCCTTCGTCTCTGTGCCAGCTGTTGTGATGCAGTTCTTTTTCCCCATTCTTAAATATGTTTTCACAGAGGCGTTCCTCTTCTATCACTTTACTGATAAGCTCAGCCTTGGTGCAGCAGAGGGTTCCTCTTTGGAGCTGGCTGGCATTGGCTCTATCAAACTCGGGAAGCTTCTAGCAGCTTCTTGCAGAAGCCACCCTGCAGCTTCCCCAACCACCACCGCCAAAATCTGATCAGAAGAACCCAATATAGCATATCAGGTTATTGGAATTTCTGAAACAACTGTTCCATTTTAACAGGGGTTGTTGTCGTCTTTGCCTTCCCTCTTTTGCTGTTGAATTTCATAACAGCTAATAAGCCCTAGCTCAGGTTTTCTGAAGTGAGATAAATGTTGTAAAATGGTATGATGTATTTTTGCCTCAGGGATCAGTACTGGGACTAGTACTATTCAATATATTCATCAATGACTTGGATGAGGGAACAGAGGGCACTGTCAGCAAGTTTGCTGAGAACAAAAAACTGGGAGGAGTGGCTGACACATCAGGAGGTTGTGCTGCCATCCAGTGAGACCTAGACAGGCTGGAGAGCTGCGTGGGGAGAAATGAAGTTCCTGAAATAGATCAGGGGCAAGTGTAGACTCCTGCACCTGGGAAAGAACAACCCCAAGTGTCAATATAGGTTGGGGACTGACCTGTTGGAGAGCAGCATAGGGGAAAGGGACATGGATGTTGTGGTGGACAGCAGGATGTCCATGAGCCAGTAATGTGCCCTCGTGGCCAAGAAGGCCAATGGCATCCTGGGGAGTAGGTTGAGAGAGGTCCTCCTGCCCCTCTACTCTGCTCCGGTGAGACCACATCTGGAATATTGTTCTGGGCCTCTCAGCTCAAGAGAGACAGGGAACTGCTTGAGAGAGTCCAGTGCAGAGCCACAGTGATGCTGAAGAGAGTGGAACATCTCCCTAATGAGGAAAGGCTGAAGGAGCTGGGTCTCTTTAAATTGGAGAATAGGAGGTTGAAGGGCGACCTCATTAATGTTTATAAATATCTAAAAGGTAAGTGTCAGGAGGACAAAGCCAGGCTCTTCTCAGGGATGTCAAATGATAGAACAAGGGGCAATGAGTACAAGCTGGGATATAGCAGGTTCCACAAAAACACTAGGAAAAATTTTTTCACTGTGAGGGTGACAGAGCACTGGAACAGGCTGCCCAGGGAGGTTGTGGAGTCTCCTTCTCTGGAGATTTTGAAAACCACCTGGACATATTCCTGTGTGACCTACCCTTGGTGATCCTGCTCTGGCAGTGAGGTTGGACTAGATGTTCTTATGAGGTCCCTTCCAACCCCTGATATTCTGTGATTGCTGGGTCATGTTGATCCACATCATACTGGATCTTCAACCAACACCCCCAAGTCCTTTTCCACGTGGCCTCCCTCAATTTATTATCTGCTGAGCTTGTCTCAGACCATTCTCTGAACAGCCTATATTTGTGTTTGGGTTTGCCCTGACCCAGGTGTAGGACCTTGCACTTGGCCTTGTTCGTCTTCATGGGTTTTTCACAAGCTCACATCCCCAGCCTCTCAAGGTCCCTCCAGATGGCATCTCTTCCCTCCAGTGTGTCAACCACACCACATAGCTTAATGTTGCTGCCAAGCTTGCTGAGGGTGCACTAAATTCCTGTCACTGACAATGTTGAATAGCATCAATCTCAATACTGACCCCTGAGGAACACAAGTCATCACTAGTCTCCACTTAAACAATGAACCATTAACTGCAATTCTTTGAGTGCAAGCCACTAGTCAATTCCTTATCTACTGAGTGGTCCATCAGTCAAATTCATATTTCATAACATAGAGATAAGGATGTGATGTGAGTAAGTTTCACATGGAACAAGAAGAATGCAGTGATGGCCCAAACCAAACCTGTGTTGGTGCCCAGTGATTGGATGCACCGCTTCTCCTGTCCTGAATGTTACAGGTGAGGCCCAAGTAACACCTGAAGCAGTGAAAGAAAGGCATAGAATGGAAGAGAAACATCTCTCTATTGAAAGATTGGGGAATAGTAGTTAATCAACATGTATAAATATACATGTTAGATATAAGATAGTCTAAATATGTGAGACCTGAGCATGACGCAAATGGTAAGGAATAAGGGGTGGAGATTGTATTGGGTCAGGCTGAGGTGGAGTTAATCTTCCCACAGCATCTCTCTTGGTGCTGTTTTTTGGAGTGGTAGCTAGAAGGATGTTGATAGCACTCCAGTGTTTTGGCTACTGCTGAGCAGTGCTCACATAGCACCAAGGCTGTGGTTTTCCAACATTCCCCCAACAGTAAGCTAGAGGTGGGCAACATCTTGGGAGGGGACACAGCCAGGCCAGCTGACCCAGACTAACCAAAGGGATATTCCATATCATATGACGTCAGCTCAGCTATAAAAGCGAGAAGGAAGAGAGAAGTGGGAAGGGGTCATTTTCTATTTGTGTTTGTCCTACGGAGCCACCTCTATGGGTACTGGAGCCCTGCTTCATGAGAAAGCGGCTGGGTATCGCTCGCTGGTGGGCAGTTGTCAAGGGTTATGGCTGGGACGGCCACTAACACGGACGGACACTACTAACAGTCTCAGGCAGTAACTGCAAACATCAAGTGTTATCACTGCCAGTAGCACACACTGTCTGCAAAAACATGCTGCTGACTTCAGAAAGGGCAGCATTTTAGAAGAGACTAAACTGGAAAGGAAAAATCACTAAACAGGACTGGGTTTTTAGCTAAACTCAGGCCAGGAGTAGAGAATAATCTTTGTTTGGCTTTACTTCCATGTGTGGTGTTTGCTTTTTGCTATATTAAACTGCTTTTATCCTAACTCACGGACCTCTCATTATATCTTCCCTCTCCCCTGTTCATCAAAAAAAAGGGGAGTGATAGAGTGGATTTGGTGAGCTCCTGGCCTACAGTCAGGGCCAAACCACCACACATACTATTTTGAAAACCAAGAATATTTTCCTTGGATAGCAACACAAATAAGTAAAAAATGTCTCCTTGCAGAAAATTCAGAAAAGACAGGCAAACACTAGTGTGTAATTTAAGTACATTTAGGATAAATAATGCTTAGAATGAGAGGTGCTGTTATGGAAATACAACACAATAAATATATCGTTGCATATTTTATGCACACATAAGTTATAAAATATAACCTGATAATTATAACTACATAGCAAAATACTAGGAAATTCTAGGAGGTAGTTTTCTGTTGCCAAACAGTAAAAATATTTTGTAAAATATCTAAACTTGTAAACATCAAGCATAGTAACCTTTTCTTCATGTGTAAGAAGATCACACCTACCACGTGTTTAGCAGTACCATTCACCTTAACAGTAATACCTCTTCACTGGTGCTATGGGCCAAAGTCATGATAATTTACTACACATATGCCTGCATGACAACTATCTATTTTAATTTTAGGACTGCCTGTCACTGAGCAGAAGCACGATATGCAGTAACATGCACTGCTTAGTTACATGATAATTTCCTTTAAATATTTCAGCGATTTTTAGAAAGGGCATCATTAAAACTAATGGTCCTATATTTTCTTCTGGGAATTATGTGGTTAATTCACATTTAGAAATAGACTTTCAGCCGTTTTATTTTAGCAACCCACAAGACCACAATAACATAAACTGATAAACATGAGTAGAAAGAGAGCACTGGAATAAAGCAACAAGTGGCTCAAACCTTCGATGAAAATTCAAGAAAAGTCTTAGTGAATGTAAAAAAATTTGGAACTTCCATTCCTCACCATTTCTTCCATATTAATTCTTGCCAAAACCAAATTTAAAAATAAAAATATCTCTACCGTAAGCAAAGATTCTCTAGGAAACTTTAGAAGGTAAACAAATAGCAGTTCATCACCAAGCTTTCATAGGATAGAATATGAATGTCTTATATCTGTTTGATTCCGCTTTCATGAATAGTTACATAGTTGTAAGGCACACATTAAAATGTCTACCCAGAAAAAAAAAGATCAGACTGGATATTTGCTTCAGTCATCAGTACTGAGATGACTTTTATACCTTGCTTTTCTTAATTTTAACTATTTTATTAAAATAATTAAAAGGTTTTTTGTAATCCATAATGAGTAGTTTCTTAATAGGCACACCAATGAGTGATCCTGTTCAACAAAGCAAAATTACAAATGTAAAGGAGAAAGAACTCAGTACTTCTCTACCCATTGCTCTAGTAGTGCTGGGAGTACAGGAAGAAGGGCTGGATATCATGAGAAGAATAGCACCTTAATGCTAGAGTTTTTTCAAACCACTAAAGATCAAATTAAAGTGGGGACACCTAATGAGGCTATATACTTCAGATTTTGCTTTGCTCTGTGTTTGATGCTTATCAACAATAGTTTTTTTTCCCACACTGGTGTTGCCCAGACTTCTGCTGGGTGCAAACAACTAAAAGTTGAATTAGAAAATATTGCACTTCTCTATGAAATTAGAGAATACGATATTTATGGAATTGACAGCCTAACAGAAATGTCTTTACTCTAAAAAAATGCATTCCATAATGCAAAGTCAGAACAAGACTTTTACCACGGTAGCTCAAGATTCCCTAGAATAAAAATTTTAAAGGTATTATCCCAAAATTAAAAAAGGAAGCAATAATACTGAGCCACATTAATCCTTTCTAGATATTCTGCTTCATCAAATGACTTTTTGAAACATTATTGCTTTTCAAGCTGGCTGCTCCATATAATCATTCATTGCATTGTCAGCTATCATTGAACGTAATATAGGAAATGAGATTCATAACTTCTGAATAAAAGTTTGTAAAATTTTTTCTCTAGTTCATAGAGCAACTGAAAAAATGGTACAATAAGTTCCTCCAAAATCTGTAGAATTTATTTTCCTTGTTTATGGTTACAACTTGCTTTTAAGCTTGGCCCCCTATAATAAATGTAGAGCCGAGTATTTTCTTGGATGGGGAGATTACTGAGAAGTACAGCAAGAGGTAGTCAGCTCAAGAGATAAAATTAGATCAGACGTAGAAAAGAAAAAATTTTGAAAAAAAGAATTTTGGGAGACTAAAATCAAGTAGTTTAATACAGTCTGTGGCAAAACCCTCCTCTTTTCACAAGAAGACAGCTAGAAAATTATCTTTAGTTCTTGATAAAAATGATAAAGATGTACTATCCTTGTTAAGATTACTTTACATTTAATTATTTTTGAAGTGTTTACGTTATGGCAATTGCTCTCAAACACCTGATTTGGTTTTGCTATGTGTAAATACTTAGCCCATGATTTCTTAAACTTTGCATTAATTCATTTCCAGGAGAACTACTGATTCTATATCCAGAGAAATTAATAAAGCAATCTAATTTTACAGCAAATCAAATGAGGTACTGAATATAAAGGTTGTGCTCTTTTCCCACTGCTATCCCTGGGAGTGACTTCAGTGACTCATGGATATTCTAAGATAACTGTCCCAAGTGCCAGATTCTAAAGTAAAAATAAACACACAGTTTAGACAGAAATCAATAAAATAAGCCAATATTTTCCTGAATTGTTATATGACAAAATTACAGGTTACTCTATGGCAATTGTTTTATTCAGCTTAACTTTTTGAGTAATTACCTGACTTGATCTGAGTTCTAACAGGTAGATATTGGATACCAGGGTGGTAGAATGACAGTATCCTTCAAATAAGATTCTCCAGTGAGGAAGGATAGCATAATGTAGAGCATAGAAAGCTGGTATATTTTTCATGAAAAAAAAATGGGTGAAGAGCGAGGAGGTATATTTTCTTTTGGCTCAATATTCTCTTCAATCAGATGAAAAGAGTGTGTGAAGCCACACCCACAGCACTGAGCCCATCAAGCTGGCAAGATGTGAGAAAAGTAGTTTGGAAGCACCAAGTTCTCAGAACTTTGCTAATCTTCAGCCATACTATTCCTATTAAATTCAGTGGAGAACTGATCAACTGCAGAAGAACTACCAGCATTTTTATTTGACTGTTGGGTATCCAGACACTTAGGAAAAGAAGCCAACATTCATAAATTCTCAAGAGCCAAGGACTCTTACTTAATAAGGCAGGCATTGGCACTTCCGTTGCTGTTTTTAACATACAAGTCCTCAGAGAACCCATCCTGATCTGATAAAATGGTAGTGTTATGGATAGGGTATGTTCAAGGATGGTAAGAGTGTAAGAGATGGACCAGGTGTGAGAGAGTATAAGAGATGGACAGTTAAACAGAGAAAGGACATACAATTTTAACTATCTCTTGCCTCTGATTGCTCCATTTTATGCTCACCTTTTAACCTTATTTATGCCTACCTTTTTACCTCATTTATACCCCAAGTACAGTACTAGAGGCAGGACTTAAGAAAGCAGACAATAGTGTTCAAATGTAATGCATATTGCATATTTTCATGGCAACAGTACCATTATGAGATTATTCATCTAAGTTTCAGGTTGCTTGTTAAAAAATTAGAATACGGCTCCAGTTCCAGAAAAATATATGAGTTGTTTGAAATGAAAGCGACTGTAGACGGAATGAAGAAGTTCTTAGATGCCTCTCCACAGTGAGGTCATGATCAGTAAGAGGCAGGAACATTACTTTTTCATGACTAATTTCTTCATGTGGGTGGATTATTGGTTCCTAATTTGCCAATGTAATGGCAAGAGTGCCACTGCCCATTTGTTCTATTTACTTGACCAAGGCTTACTATTGATGCTCAACGATGGTCATTTGCAAATTACAGCTATTCCTGTAGAGATATCAAGTAGTGTTATTTTCACAGAAAAAGCCCTACCATTAACCATCCTACTGCTACTGTCAGGAAAAAAAAAAAAAAAAAAAAAAGGCAGACATCATAAAGTCTTGCAACTGTCTGTAATGGTAATCTCTTTCCAACATGATGAGAAAGTCACTTCTAGAATCTGCTAGTGCATTTTCCTGATCTCAGACTTCATCAGAAAGAAATAAATCCAAAGGGGGAAGCTTTCTAAGCTCTCAGAAGTGCATCCAGAAGTCAAGTACTGTTTAGCTTTACAGGTTTTACTTGACCTACAAGCTACTGGCAAATCAGAGAAGTGTGTCTAGTGTCTAGACCGTCATAACTATGATGGTAATTTTTTTCTTTTAGAGAGGTAGCTTCTTAATTATCTTGCGATTTCTCAGCTGTGAATTTGAGGCAAGGTTTCAGAATCTATGTAGAAAGATTCCCCCTAGGCAAAAATCCAGCAAGCAAAACAGGCTTAGAAGAGAATAAGGAAAATTTACAGTAGCTGTGAACTGAACTGCAGTTTACGAAAGACCTAAACCATCAGACCCTGTAGCACCATGGTCATCCTGATCTCTTCCCACTGAAAAATGGCCAACTCCAAAATACCACTGATGATATTTTTTAATGGTCCACAGTTGCTCCGACATACCACTGACAATATTTTTAACAGCCCACAGCAGCACAGTAAGGGTGTAAAGATTCTAGAATGTTTTCCTGTGACATTGAGAACATCTCAAAAATAAGATGTTTTTTCATATTCTTAGTTCGGCATGTCTATGAGCTTATATTTGAAATCTAAGTATATGTAGAAATGCCAGTGCCGGGTTCCCACTAATGTTAACTTCAGTTACCAGAGGAAAACTCAATGCACTATCAGGTTAAATACAAATACCTTTTTAGTTATGTGTCTCCATTTCATAGCACTATGTTCTGAGTTCTCGCTGAAACTTACAAAGAAGCCCAGGGGAGCTAATTTGGGAAATACTTCCACAACATAAGCTTTTTCTTTCTTTTTAGGCTTTCAGCAGTCACTCAAAGTGAACTGAAAGAGTAATTCTCATTTTAAAACACTTATTTTTATACAAATAGCAATATTACTTTGGTTTCTAAAAGCAACGTTAAGAAAAATGTTAGTCTAGTGTAATGTAATATAGATACTTCCTCAGACCCAAGATGAACAAATAAGCGGGGAGACAGCATCTATTACTGCTCACAGGAAGCTAGATCATTTTAGTATGTAAACATGAAGTTAAGACCACATACAGCTTCTTAATGATTCCTGTTGACTGATTTCTAAAATAGTCTTACATAATGAGAGTAAGTAAATAATCCTTCATGGGAAAAAAAATCCTTTTGCAAAGAAAATCAAGTCTGCAACTAAAGGCGTTTGCCTCAAACTACTGGCTAATTTGTCATTTAGGTTTTTTCTTCCTAAAAGCCTGATGTCACTGACAACCAGTTCCTAGCCAGTGACATTATTCATGGTCACAATTTGGCTGATAATAAATGGTTGGGAAAACAGCTTTCTCAGAAGGAACTCAATTTCTCCCAATTTTAGTACAACTTTGCAACAGAGATTGAATCTTTCAGTTTGCCATTAGACTTCAGGGAATTAATACATTAACTTACTGAAGCAGTGCTCATAGTGTATACATCCTCCTGTTTTTGCCCTCTCCGTGCATGATCCTAAACCTTCTTCTTGCCAGTTCTTCATATCTCTTTACCATCTTATATAATCCCTGATCCTGCTTCCTCTGTCACTGCCTTATTCTATTCTTGAACATTTGTGTTTACTTTTCTCTCTTCTGTCTCCCTCTCTCTCACTTTATTGTTTCTTTCTATTATCTCTCTGTTCCCAACACTATTTTCAAGTCATGGAAGAGTTATTCCTCCATCTTTCATACTGCCTGAACACCAGTATTGGCGCAAAGAAGTACAGAAAAACCAACCTTTCTAACCAGCTTTTGTGACTGGCAACAGAACACCCCAGAGCAGTGATTGTAGAGAAGGATCTCACTGAGTCTTGAAGTCCCAAGAAGAGACCATCACTGGTACATGTACCACCAGCCATCATGGAAGAACTCTGAGGAGTGCAAGGATGCTCATTCTGTGGCCAGAGTCCTGAGGATTTAGCTGGTAAATTTTAACACAGCTCTATCAAGCACATGAAAACTAAAATGCGTGTCTTATCTAAATGTAGGCAACCTTACATAAGAACAGCAAAAAGAATATATCTGAAACAAAATACCACAAAAATTCATGTACTACATGTGTAAAACATTGCTATTGTAGACAGAGTGTTCTCATCAAAGTGGTTGCAAAAAATATTGAGACATGGTATACTGGGACTTTTTAGCTCAGTCAGTCTCATTTTTTAATTATTTTTGTTTAAATCTGCTCTAGAAAGACACCTAGAATGAAAAATTTCAGTTGAAGATGGCAAAACTGCCAAATTGATGAGCAACTGGAAGAAGATCTTACAATGAAAAATCGTCCTAAAATCTCGGTTACGTCCGTCTCTACTTTCATTGTCTGTAACCTTAATTATTTCTTAAATCCAGCATTTTGATCTCATTTTTCTCTGAGATTGCCTTCCCACAAATCAACTCCAATGGCTCAGTTTATATGAGCTATTTATCAGTACAAATGAGTGATCAAACAAATGACTTAAAGCGTACAAAATAAAATTGTTGTAAGTATTTAAGTGCATTGTTTTGCTTTATCATATGCGAATACTGGACTGTCTCACGAAACACACACAGCCCTACTAAGAGATTACCTTATGTAAATGTCTATAGTTATCATGACTTTGAAAAACATGGTCACATTTGAGATTCTTTACCTCAATAGTCATTCAGCCCCTGGCACAATCCATGTCTCAGTAACAGGATTCTAGGTTTTTGTGACAAAAACCACCAGTGGTAAAACAGCAATATTCTGATGCTTTAGAGACAAGTTTTTTACCCTCTTTAGGAAGCATGCAAAAATTTATATCACCACATGAGAAGCAATCATACATGGGAGCATGGGGTGGGAGGGTGCCAGTATAGTGATAGTAAGGAAGTAATAGAACAGCGAAAAAAGTGAATTTCTAGAACACTTAAGGAAAAAAAATAACCAGCCAAAGATAGTCCTGTCACATATGCCTGGTACTAAAGATGATGAGTTTAATGAAGCTTTAGATGAAAATAAGAAAGAAAAATAGGCATCATCTTCAACACTTCAGCACCAGAGTAGGGGATTCTCAACAACAAATAGGAGAAATGAGCTAAATATCTTTTATTCTCTATTTATTGTGATACCCACCCAAAAATTTTATATGGGAAAGTATTAGAGACAATGAAGACTGATCCAAACAAATCGTAGGATTGGTTGTATTAGATGGACTCATTTATCTCCATTGGAGGAGGACAAGACCTTTATAACCATTGGAGGAGGACAAGACCTTGTGGCTTCATTGCTTGTGAATTATGAGTCTTGCCCCCTTACTGGTGGGTACCAATCTGTTATCCCAGCAGACTGCTGTTGCTGTTATGCCACTTTTTTTCCTGCTTTACTGATATGTGCCAGGAGATCTCTGTTCTTTCTTATCTGTACCTCACAAATACAAGCAAATATGTTTTCCTCTGGCATAAAAAAAGGCTAGATGGTAATATAAGGTATATCCAGCTGAAGTCCTCTGAGTATCCTCTATATCTCTTTATATCCTTTAGAATTCAAGTACTAAATCATTTCTTAGAGCTACAAAATCTCTCAATCAAAAGGGAAAATAGCTTAATATATGAAAAAGTCCAAAAACTTTTATTGGAGAGAATGCAATCAACAGACACTATATCTGCTGACAAGTGTTAGGATATACTGAGAAATAATCCCACAAAAATGAATAAACAAATATTGATTGACAAAAGGTACTAATACAGGTGCCAGATGACTGTGGTGTGTGCAGAAGCAGAGGGCTACTTTACTGCCTTTATGCTATAGCTATCAGTATCACCTAGTGCATATTATAATTTCCAACAGGAGATATGCAGTAAGATAAGGGCTCTGTTGAAAACCTGGAAGTCAGTTAAGGTTAATTATGAAATACACATTTAATCCTGATTTATCAAAGTTTTTATTAAAAATAATAACTGGGCTGCTGATTTAAATGTTTACAGTTGTGTTTCTGAAATTCATGTCTATCTGCTGACATATAATCTGCCAGTGGAATTGGTGTAGAAGTTTAAAAAGACACAACAATCATAATCTAGTATTTGTAATGCTCAGTGCATAATAATATCTAGTCTTTCACACTGGAAAAGAGCAGTGATAAGTCCAGTCCAGGCAACATAATTTTCTATTTTATCCTTGTAATGCAATGCTCTTTTTTCAGTAAACCTTTATAAAGCTGGTCACTGCATGATCTCTTTGGAAGAAAAGTGTCTTACCTGTTTGAAGCTGCAGGAGACATTTTGGTCAGGCTAAATTTAGTTACATAAGCTGAAGCTTGAACTAAGTATAGTCTAGGATACATACCATGTTCATTGTAATTCTCCTGTTGAGGGAATGCTGTATAACATCAGTTAATATCTTCACTAGCTTGTCTCCTGTCTACCCAGACCCCTTTACCTAAAGCATCATTTATTCTAGCTAGTTCCACCTGCCCATCTGCAAGAAGTAATTGAACCCATGTGGGAAAAGGCAGTAAAAGCTTTTCTGAAAATATGAAGTAAAAACAGAATGTAAAAGCCAGTTATTAAAAAAAAAATAAATGAAACAACATATGAGAAACAGGGGGTTTCCTTTTACACATTATTTGTGCAGGAATTAAATTCATGACAGCTACCTCGGCCAAGAGAGCTTCATGTGGCTACAGTTTCAGACATATCATATCTTCTTCCAGTTTTAGCTGAGTTATTTAAAAACATCGAGTTGTTCTGCTCAGAGATAAGTGACAAAACCGTAGCACTTAGTTTCCTTCCCATGATAGAATTGTTTTCTACTGCATTTTTTAATATTAGGGAAAAAAAGTAAATACCTAAAGTGGATGTGATATGTTAACAACTGAGATAAGGGAAAGTAAAACTAATTGATCTTTTCCAGTTAATGAGGCCCTCTGCGTGTCAGAGGATATCATTCAGCATGGCTTCTTTAGATTTTTTGCTAATCACTTAATAACAGCTCAGGGCAAAATGCCTTGGTAAGAGTGTTACTTCTGTAAAATGAAGGAATTGAACACTAAGCTAGTAAAAGAGAGAGAGAAAAGGGAAGTGCAGACTCCCAGCTATTAATATTACATTGGACAGGGGTAGTAAATAATTGACAGTTGTCATGTAGCGGTGTCTTGGTTATTCATGGGCTTAGAGTTACTGTTTTATATCAGTGCCTCTAATCTTGTTACATCACTTGCACTCCTCAACTCAAACATTAATATGTCTGCTAGTGACATGTGATACACACTTGGCTTTTCGGAGATATCACAGACTGCTGATCTGTACCAGTCAAGAGCAATATAATTGGCAATGGCAGAGAGAAATATTACTGCCAGACTGAACAGTGTAAATAATAATAAAAAAATTCCTCCAACACTGCACAGAGAAATCTCCATAATTAGAGAGAGACCTCTTCAATCACACCCACTGAGCATCACTCCGAATTAGAAAAGCAATAGATGAAATGGAAGGATTCAATTCAATCACACCGAGCATCTGCACTCTTTTGATTATACATCTTACAGCTACAGAACAGGTGTGTGGTTTACAGTGAAGAGAAACAGATTACAAATAAGTAGTTCAGACTTTGCTTTTGTTTCTAGGTTTAAACACCTGTAGAAGAGGCCCCACAGTTTAGCCAAAGATACAGATATTTAGTAGTAAGACAAGACTAAAACCATGTAAATTGCTGATTCAAATTGCATGCCAATAATATGAAGATACAGTCAACTGTTTGTGAAGCTCATGAAGGGGGAGAGCTAGAAATGAGTAAAGTTAAAGCAAAATGGTTACCTTGTATGTCATAGAAGTTTGCAGAAAATTTAGCAAACTAGAGAGCATTAACCTAGGCTAACATAGTCTGATCCAACTCTGTCAGGTTTGCTCCTAACTTGAGACAGTACTGGATTACATTTTAATGAAAAATGGCCAAGGAGGGAAAAAGGAGAGAGACACTGACTCATTCACAACTGATGGGGAAAACCAGATACCAGAAGTATGGAAAAACCCACCACCGGCTCAGTGAAACACTTGGACTGATCCATCTCCCAGGTGAAGCAGCGAGACAGTTGGAGAGAATGATTTAAAGTTGAAAAAGTGCAATGGATTGTGAGGGCACAGAAAAAAAAAGTGGAGAAAAGGAAATGGAAGATGGCTGAAAATGGAAACAACTTGCTAAGAAAGTAAGTAGTGTATCATGTCCTTCCTGGATTACTCAGGACTGAGGCAGTATATCTGTTCCAACGATTTCCACCTCTACTACAGAAATCAAACCATGATTTCCCCTTGATTTTAGGCAGTGAAATTTTGTCTTCTTTTTCTCAGCTGGGATTGACTAAATTCTACCTCCAGAATCACTGAGAAAATAGTTGCACTTAAAAACATCTTGTTTATAGAATCATAGAATTATCATAGAATTGTCAGGGTTGGAAGGGAACTTAAAGATAATCTAGTCCCAACCCTCTCAGCATGGGCAGGGACATCCCCCACTAGACCAG
>NW_009703927.1:63489-82912 GCF_000703405.1 Apaloderma vittatum | reverse complement strand
AGAAGCGCTCGTAAACTTCTGTAGGTGGGAGCAGGGAAAGCGATTTCTCTGTGGCATGAGGTTCCCAGCGTAGCGTTACGAGTCGTGACGGGGGGCAGCTGTCCCACTGCCTTCGCTTGCGCCTTCCTTACAAGGCCGAGCTGCTGTCGTGACCTGCAGTGCGTGCTCTGGCCCTGATGTGTCCAGCATCCTGCGTGACCCGGGTTTGCAGTGTTAAACAGCAGCGGGAAGGAAGGAGGCTGACTGTGCCCTCACCGAAGGGAGAATAGGAAGAGATCAGCTGTTTTTTAACGGCAGAAAATGGTGAGAGGTATGAGAAATCAAACCTAGGAAGGGCTTGGCCTTGGGGCTGGGCATGGATGTCACTCAGCAGTGAGTTGCAGTCTGTGATATGTCAGGGTTCCTCTCCTTCCTTTTCCTCCTTGCCTTCTCTTGTCTCCATGGCTGGCCTTTTTTATCCTGTACGCCAGGAGGGTGGAAGGGTGCCCCGGAGCCATTGCGGTGCTCTTGTTTCTCTCCCTGTGCCCAGGCAAAGAGAGAGAGAGAGGGACTTCAAGCCAGGGGCAAGCTGGGAGAACTCCAGTTCTGGGTCTCCTTGAGTGTTTCTGTGCAGGCTTTGGGAGAGGTGGTTTGGTGAATGTGTGGGTTACAGTGATTTCAGGCTGGGTCACTGCAGCTGGGCCCCTGAGTCAAAGTGCAATCCAGGGCAGGGCAGGTCCTGGCAGCGCTGCCAAGAGCGGAGAAGAGGTGCATCTCCTTTGTCAGCCTGGAATCATGTACCTGGGACTGCGCCTTCCCCTAGGTTCCTGGTCTCCCTCTGCAGGGAGAGATATCAGAAGGGTTGGTGGGTTTGGACGTTCTACGAAGGAAGGTGTGCAGGTGTAAATTATCAGGTGAAACAAACTGAATTAAAATCGCTTCAGGGAAAAACAAGGAGGTGTTCTTCTGTTAGTGTAGTAGTTTATGGAAACAGCTCTTGTCCTTTTCTCTGTGCCTTGACTGGTGTATTCCAGATTTATCTGCAACTTGGAACGCTTGAATATTGCACCTTCCATGACTGCAGAAGCAAGGTTTTGTAAGAGCAGTTCGGGGAAGATAGCTGATATGCCTTCTGGGCTGGTCCTGCGAGGGAAGAAAGTCCAAACTTCCCGAGCAGGAGTCAGTTGCTAATGTACGTGTTGGCAGGTATGTCTCACGTGATATGGAAGGAGATTGTGAGCCTCCCTTTGCTGCTGGGTTGTTAAAATGGAAAAACAGAGCCGTGCTTGTGAACAGACACTTATTTTTTGTAATAATATTTTTCTCTCCATTTGAAGTTCTGTTAAATTAACTCTGATTTTCCTTTGTGCAGATATGTCACTTTACCCAAAGAAGTTCAACTTTGTCATTTCCAAAAATATGTAATATATTTTGGCGGTAAGTTGATGATTCATGTTGTTGTGTAATGGGTAAAGACATAGTTATGGGGTGAGCTGGGTAGTTACACCTGTGAGCTGAACACTTTGAAAAGAAAGTTAGTTGCTCTACTACGTAGTTGGATTATTCTGTGTTAGCTGCTGCTCCGGTTCTGAGTCTGAATCTAAGTCCTCCATCCTGGAAAGCACTGGTGAAAACAGGAATTCCCCAAGCAAACCATATGATTCACTTGAATAAAGGAAACACAATAAGAGACATAAACTTCAACTCCAGGGAACATAAAAAAAAAATAAATCAGGCCTAAACCTTATGCATCATAATACATCCAAGTGGAGCTTTCACCCTCTACTGATGAACTTCTGTAGCATCGTCATACTACCTGACAGCAGTGATTTAATTTGTAATTTATAATGTATCTGGGTGTGCAAAGGAGGATTTTCAAATCTAAGTCAGGAATATTTTTCCAGGAATGTATAGGAGAGGGAAGAAAGCAACAGAATAATTGTGTTACTAGGAGATGAAGGCTTTATCTCCAAATGTACTGTATGCTCTCAATAGCATATTCAAAAGGAATGCAATGAGAGTAAGGGAGTTTTATGTGTCTCGGAAGACTTCTGTAATCTGTTAACGGTACGGGAGGGGTTATTGTTTGCCAAATGCTGCACTTTGCCAGCCCCTAGAAGTCTCCTGTCATCAACATGTAGCTGCACTCTCCTTGGCTGAAAAGAGCGTTTTGATGCTTTCTGCTTATAGTTTAGCCATTTGGTTAAATTTGGAGGCTGGGTAGAGGGAGAGGAGAAAATGCTTTGACATGTTTCTGTTGGGGGCAGTCGGGGAAAGTTTGTTTTTACTAACATTACTCTCTTGAAAAACACTATCACCAGGTTTCATCATACAAGCACATCCCGCTTGTGTAGCTGCAGCAAAACAGTTAGTGATGAAAAATACCAAGACCCTTTTCAGCTTGGTAGAAAAGACTTGAAGAATCTCTATGAAGATATTAAAAAGGTAAGGGATTTTGGTGACTGCTCTGGGATGTTGGGATGATTCTAATTTAAATAGCAACAATCACTTTGGAGGATAGTTATTGAAAGAATGTTCTTTATGTTTATGAACAGCTGTCTGAAACTTAAACTGAAGGCAAAGAGAGGATTTCTACGTATCTTACAGAACCAGAACACAAATGTTTATTTTTTCTCCTGGTTAACACAGCTGGAATACATAATTTATGTTTCAGATTACTCGTAGTAATTTTAAAACCAACTCCAGTTTACATTGAGTGGAGTGAATACAGACGATAACCTTATACATACATACTGTTTTGCTTACGCTAAACAGATTGGCTCTGTGACTTTTGATACATTCTTTTCATAGGAATTACTTGTATCTACAGCAGAACTTAAGGAAATGTGTGATTATTACTTTGATGGGAAAGGAAAGGCCTTTCGACCAATGATTGTGGTGCTAATGGCAAGGGCTTGCAACATTCACCATAGTAATTCCAGGTGAGTTGGTCACTTAGATATATGAACGTATTTTGTACCTGAAATTTATCACTGTTGTGTTCCCAAAAAATATATCTAGTAACTTTATGAAAATAAAAAGCTCTTCAGTAAAAGCGGAATGTAAGTTCTGTCGTGAAGCTGTATTTTTTGTAGTTAGCAGTCCAAAGGGAATTACTGTGTTTATCGCATGCTTCCGTGTGTAAAATTGCAGACTGTACTGCAGTTGTAACTGGTGATGGATAAATAACATTCTGTCAATATTAGGTTACATAAATGCTTTATTAGAACCTTTAATACTCCTGGTAACTATATGAACTTAATTAAAAGTATTTTTTACTTGTAACTGCTCCTGTAGGTATTAAATTCTTGTCACAGTTAAGAACTTCCATGCAAGAAGACACTTTCATAGCTCTTTTTATGATTATGGGGAAGAGCCATTGAGTGGGTTGTATGATTGTATTCAAAGCTGTGAGACATTCAAAACAGATTTTTTTTTTCCCCTCTCTAGGAGAAAATTTCTAAGCTTTGATGTAAGATTTTAAGCTTAGAGCTGGACTAATCCTCATGTTCTTCAAGTTATTTGTCTTTTGAAAGCAATTTTAACTCAGCAGAGCATCATACTTGCCCTTTCTGACTCTGGCATGATGGCAAATGCTTCTCTCCACGCTTTCCTATCAGTTGTTACATGTGCATTTTGAGGAAAGATGTTGGCTGGAGCGTTCTCTGCCTTGCAGCTGCACTTCTAGTCTTCCCTTGTATAAAAACTGCAAATATGAAATCTCTGGTCCCTTGTCAGAAGTGTTGCTAGACTAATTTATCAGTCTCAGGAGATTCCTCTTAGCTCTCACATCATTTTTTCTTTAGTGGTAGGTTAATGCCATGTTGGACTTGATTCCTCCTCAGAGCATGGCATATATTTTGCTGCTCGATATGGCACCTCTCCCAGTACACACCTTCCTGTGCGAATGTAATTTTGAAGGAGGAAGCAAAACCTAGTTGGCAGTGTCCTGTCCTGCGTGTGCCAGTTTCTCTTCTTTTAGGGAAACATTGTCCAGGATTAATGAACTTCAGCCTGATTCTGTTCTCCATTCAGTACTGTCATTGTCTCAGAGGCAGCAAAAGGAACAATACTGCGTGTGAAACTCCTCAAGGATGTCTTTTTGTCACAGCATTGATTTGCTTAGTATTTTACACGAGTGATCTTCACATGAAAAACAGGAGCACGATGACAGCTGGTGACAGAAGCATTCTTGATGACTGGCCATCCGTGGTGGAATGAAAGGAGGCACAGTGAAGAAAAAATTCTGCTGGAGCTTGGGGTTCATTAGTGTCCCATTAGGGCCCAGTATGATTTGCAGCCACCTTCTCTGAAAAACCTTGAAGTAATCCTAGCATGCCTCAATCATAGTTTATCCAGTTCAGCTACAGCAATGCTGATGTTCTTGTATATTACGCTTTATGAAATCATCAGCACGTCTGATCCTCATGTTCAATAAAAGGTAAGTCCTGTTGGCTTCAGGTCTGGACTGCAAAGATAATCAGGGAGAGTGAAGGACTTAGGGTCTACCAGTTTAACAGGAACAGGGATGAAAGATGTGTTTAAGACATTCAATAAGGTATTCAAGAGAGACAGGGAGCTACTGGAGAGAGTCCAGTGGAGGGCAACAAAGATGACTGGGGAACTGGAGCATCTCTCTTATGAGGAAAGGTTGATTAAGCTGAGACTCCTTAGCCTGGAGAAGACAAGAATCAGAGGAGACCTTATCAATGCCTATAAATATCTAAAGGGTGGGTGCAGGGAGTACGGAGCCAGACTCTTCAGCAGTTCCCAGTGACAGGACAAGAGGCAACAGGCACAAGCTGGAAGACAGGAAGTCTATCTAAATATGAGGAAAAACTTCTTTGCTGTGTGGGTGACAGAGCACTGGAACAGGCTGCCCAGGGAGGTTATGGAGGCTCCTTCAAAACCCACCTGGATGCAGTCCTGTGTAATGTGCTCCAGGCAACCCCGCTTTAGCAGGGAGGTTGGACTAGGTGACCTCCAGAGGTCCAACTTTCCAACTCCAACCATTCTGTGACAAAGGGTGATGTTGCTAAAAGGATGGAAACTTAGAAGGAGACTTAACAACTGGAGCAGTGAGTTTTTGGAGCATCCCACTAGTCAGAGTAACAGGAAAAATAGTTTTACTCTAGTGCCTAGGGTGAGAAGCTTGTGAACAAAATTACGTAGTGTGCGTAGGACACCAAGAAGGCTCAGATTGATGTCATATTAGTGTAGGAGGTAAGCAGTGAATCAAAGACAAGAAGTAGCTGTAGAAAGAACTGAATTTGTCTTTATGCTCAAAGCGTATTATGCTGTCCTGAAACCATCAGGACCGGTTCCGAGACCTGCCCTACACCAATGAGAAAGTGTGATCTCAGAGTTCAAGTGCCACATGTGCCTGAGGCGAGTGTTTGATTCGCAGTAGCCAACCCTCAGCATAAGCGCTCTGATTTATAGATGCCCATGTCATGTGGCAGTTTTTGTACAACTGTTGCGTTTTTTGTCAGCACCTCCCAACTAAGTTTGATATTTAAAAGCCTCCTCATTAATCTGAGTGTTTCTTGAATCAGGACAGACTAAGTCACTGTCTCTGTCATGTTGGTTTTAGAATGAGATTCTGAGTAGGGAAAACAGAATAGAAGTGTTTCAGCAAAGGAAGAGAATGAAATCCCAGGGCATTCACCTTTCTCTTCTTTGCCTCCTGCCACTTTGCTCTAAGCCTGCAATTGTAGCTAAAATTCACATGTGTTTATACAAGTCTCCAGTGTACTGCTCTTTGGTTCATGGATGATGACCAGTGTCTTGAGGGCTTGGTAGGCCATGCCTAAAGAATATGCTTTTGTATTGTGGATACCCACTTGGTGTGAGTTGATGAAGTTTTATGAGCATTTTATGCTCTTTCACTTTTAAGCTTCTTGAAGCAGGCTGTGTAACACCTGCTTTCTATATATATATATACTTCCAGTTCACACAGATACAGTTTTCATTATTGGTTTTTTTTTAAAGCAGCATTGCTTCCAGGTGATAAATTGTTCTCTCATCTTTTTGCTGTTTGTGAGGAAAACCATGTATGTAGAGAAGGAAATGCTGCATGTTTGTAAGTCTGCTGTAGACATGAGGAGAAAAAAACCACTTGCTTTCCATTCTGCTACTCGAGACGTTTTTAAGATGTTTTTCCTCAGTTGAGCGTGGCGCTAACAACGCCAAGGTCGCGGGTTCGATTCCCGTTCGGTCCCCATGTGTTGCCTGATCTAGTCGAGAGGTGGCGTCCCTGGCGACAGGGAGGCTGGATTAAAATGATCTCTAAGGTCCCTTCCAGCCTAGGCCATTCTATCATTCTATGATTCTTTTCCTCAGTTAATATTGATTCTTCTCCCAAACTTGTTTTTCTTTGGTTCGCACACATGTACTCAGATATACTGACCATACATCTGTAGACTTGTGGGGTGAGCCAATATCCTGTGCTGTTCATCCCTAGCGTGGTTTTTATGTTCTGCCTCTGGGGTTCGAGTTACTGATACTGAGTTTCCGCTTCATCTTGCTGCCGTTCTCAACTGTCATAAACTTGCTGGACCCAGAATGCTTTTGCCTCTTCTTTTGTTTGTGTTTTTTTGTTTTGATTTTTTAATCTCATTTTGTTCAGTACTAGTAGCAAAGGTCATAATCTTCCTTGTTTGGCTGTTGAAATAGCAAGACACAACTTTGTAAGGTTCTAGGTCCTGATCTTACTTGGGAATCCAGAGAGACGTCTTTGTCTTCACAGAGCCCTGCCAGAGTAGCTGAGACTTCTCAAGTGAATGGAGGGGAACACCTGGGTAGCTCTGCTTACAGGTTGGGTATTGTGATCGTTTGTGTTCAGAACTGAGAAGAGCTAGGTATTTAGAATTCCTTCAGCAGGTTAACTGTCTTCCTAGAGTGATGTCACTTTGTGGTAGTCATAATAGGGAGAAGTACCAGTTATATAAAGAATCTGAACTAGTATCAAAAAGATACATGTCTGAAGCATTCAAATTGTTCAAATGCTGGTTTGTGTTTTTTCCCCTTGAAGATCCAAGTGTCAGAAGTTTAACCCCAAGTCCTTAGGTCCCTTGAGCAATGACTTTTTGCTTAATGATAGCAACTTAGCTTTGTGCAAGAGTAAGAATTGTTGTAGGGTTTAAAATGAGGTCATGCAACCCCTCAGTTTCACACATCCTCTGGCATTTCTTCACATACCAGTGTGCAGAGTTTCACAGAATTAGCAGTTAGCCTGACTGGACCTAATGTTTCTGTTTAGAGTGTATTCGCCAGAGGTGTTTGCAAATAGGAGGAGTGTTTGTTTTGGTTTTTTTCTGCAATCGAGAGAGACAAATAAGAGAAGTCTAAAGAAGTAGAAAAACATCTCGATAGAGAAAATACTGAGTACAAACAATTTGGGAGGAAAAAGGGAAATAAACCCATCAGAATAGTGTGAGAAATACTTAAATATAATGCCCTGTCTAAAATTGATAGAATCATATTTCCTAAAGTTATGAAGAGCTGTCAGCAGCCATAGTCCTCTCTTTTTTTTCCTTTTTTTCTTTTTCTTCCCTCCACTCCTCCAAATCATGGTTGTCAGATTCCTGTACTGTGTGCTGGTTTTCAGCTGTTCTGTAATTCGCTGCTGTGCTAACACATCCATTGTCTATGCTTCCCTTAGTTGCAGTGCCCTTCCTTGTCACAGGCTGTTTCTGAAATGCTCATTTCTTTCAGCCACAAGGACTTAACACCAAAAATGTACTTTGAGGAGTGTGATTGTGACAGAAATTTTGCAAGTTCTTTTGCACATCTCCTGCCTTTTAAACTGCCAGTATTTGCATACTGGCAAACACATTGCAAAGCTCTTTGTTGCAGATTGTAAATACTACTTTGTGTTGTTTTGAATCCTTCCCCCTTTTTAAAAAAAAATTTAAAAAAATACCTAGAGGAAGAGGGTGGGTTTGTTGTTTGGGGTTTTTTAACCTGTAAGTTCAGCCTTGGTCTTGTTCAGTGTACATGAAACAAGTTCTGTAATGGAAAAGACTTGTAGTTCTATAAAAGCTTATCACAGAATCAAGCAGGGGTTCCTACTAAAAAAGAGAACGTGATCAAGGACTTAAAAGTTAATATAATGCTTGTATAAAAAGATAAACTTAGAATTGTGTAAAAAATTTTGCGGAAATATATATAATCTTGGTGTACCTTTACTTTGAGAATGACCTAAAAATGGCATCTTTTCACTTACTGGGCTTGTGGGAACCCACTTAGCCATTGACTTGAGTTACTGCTACTTTTTGCTTTTGTTTTGCAGGCGAAGCACAATGAAAAATGCCAGGGAATGTGAAGGATCCTGTTCCTTGTGTGTTTTCCCTAAAATAGGCATGCTTTGATTCAGAATTTTTCTCACAAGATGTTTGTAGGGAACTATTGCAATTTTTGGTTTTTTTACCAGCAAAGGGAAGAATCTTGCAGAAATAGTTTAAAAAACAAACAGGTTAAATGATCGTGTCTTATAAAACATTCTGGGAACCACACATGTTAACCATGAGCATTCCTATGCCATTTTTAGGCATTGTCAGAGACGAAATGCACCATAGTGCAAGACCTTTTCAAAACCTGCTTATGAGGTGTCTGTCCTTGTGCTGTTTTAATAGTACTGAAAGATTTTTAGTGTGTCGGTGAGTGTTGCCATTTACTGCTACTTCCCAGCAGGAAGTCCAGTCTGCTGACATAATTAATGAAAAAGGGAGTCCCCAAAAGGAGACCAGTGCATGAAAGAGGCTGGAGGCCTTTACAGTTTTTTGAAGGTAAGTTTTCCTACTTAGTAACAATGGTTTATTTTGGAAAACTACTTACACTGAACTGGTAGTTGGCTAAATGACTAGTCCACAGTAAAACTGCCCTTCAACCAACCGTAAAGGTTTCCAGCTCTTATTTTCTGTTGTTTAAAAGCCACGTTTTCACAGCCTGTGAGCCACACATCCTGCTATTGTTCAGGATGTAGAACTCCCACAGACAGCAGTGCAGAGTTCTGCACAGAGGTAGGTGTCAGAACTCAGTGTTATGTCAGCAGACTGCAAAATGTTCTTTCTTTTTGTGATTAATTGCTAGATTTTAATACACGTAGGCAATGTAAGAAGATTTTAAATTCCCTTCAGCTGTCCTGAAATTATTATCTTCTGTTTCTCTCAGTTCTTTTTTTGTTCTGTTGAAAAATAGAGTGATTTGCTCCGTTATCTGTATACCAGAAGTAAGGTACCTGCATATCAGAAGTAAATTTTTTTTTTCTTTCATTGTTTTTTTTTCATTACTGATTTGGCTCTTTTTCTTTTGTTGGGTTTATTGTTTGTTGGGTTTTATTAACATCCATGTGGGTTTATTACAGCTATAAGGCAGGGCTGACTGGGATAGCCATTTCTGGGATCCTGCATGCAGCCCATGACAGAAACAAGCAGAAAAATAAATAGATCCTAGAACAAGGCAGCGGCAGTTGGTTACTAGGGTAGGTGGTCTTTTGTGTGGGCTAGGTTGGCTCTTTTAAGCTCATTTTGCCAGCGTTGTTCCCCAGATAATTGGTTCTCTGTTCTTCCATTACTTTATTTTTCACCTAGTTTAAAAAATAAAGTAAGTGTGAACTATTGAGAGCTGGATCATCAGTGTTAGATATTCCCAAAGGCCCAACTTCAGTAAGTGTTAGGTAGTTGTGTTTACAGTCTCAAAGTGATTGCAGTAGAACGCCAGTTAATTCCTCAGGCTTTTGGAAAACCTCTGAGTTCTTTAGGCAGTTGGATAACATTAAGGCTAAGATCCTTGAATTATGTCTTTCAGATGTAGACTATAGGTTTCTGTGCCTGCTGATCTCTCCAGTGTGCTGGTTAGTACAGTTAGCCAGCAGAGTTTGTGATCCTGTGTCTTAGAGGTAGAGCAAGACAGAGGTAAGGAAAACTTAGAACCATCTGCAAAGCTGCCTGGCTTTTTTTTTTTTTTTTTTCTCTGCCATTTTCCAGATTTCCATTTTCTTGGAATCAAGCATCTTCGATGCTGTGCTCTTCATTGCAGTCTGAATTTAGAGGGATTAGACTCAGTAATTCAGGGGTTTTGCAGTACTTTTAATGCAGCAAGGCAGAAACAGGCCTAATAACAATGGAAACTTCCTACTGCACTTACTGTACTAACATGATCTTACTTTCTCTTATCTTCCTAGTTCTAGGTCTAAAAGATGGGGTTCAGACCATGGAAAAGGTGCAACAGCTGTGGGTTTTAGTGTATTTTTTTTATTTTGGTGTATTGCAGCACACAGAATTGATCTAATTATTTGGCAATTCTTTTTTTTCTTATTTTAGGGAGGTGCAAGCAAGCCAGCGCTCTGTGGCCATAATTGCCGAGATGATCCACACAGCTAGCCTCGTTCATGATGATGTTATTGATGATGCAAATTCTCGCAGAGGAAAAATGACAGTCAATCAAATCTGGGGAGAGAGGAAGGTGAGTTTGCTATAATGTGCAAGACTTACCTTTGAGTTTCAGCAGAGCCCAAATACCTAGGGGTTTTGTCACATTACTATCCCTAGGCTTGGGATATGCCAGAAAAAGCATGAAGAGTTGTGCACAGATTTTGGGTAAGACAAATGCCTGTTCCTTTTCTGAACTTTGGAAGCATTATCTAATGTATGATTGTAGTGCGATTCTTATCGAATTTATGTTCCCTGTGTCATTTTCTGCAGTGCTCTTGAAATACTTCAAACTTATAGCTCATCCAGAACACTATATGTTACTCTGATTCTGTAGTAAACACAAAAAGGTTTTCAGTCAGCATGAATATTTGTTTTGTTGGGTTTTTTTTCTTTTTGGAGAAAGGTGTTTCTTCATAGAGCACGCAAAAGAAGATCTTAATCGGAAAATGAAAGGAAAGGACACTGCTGACACATCACAGCTAACGTGGCGTAACAGTCACAGCAGAATAGCCAAATAGAGAAGTACTGATAAAAAAAACTTCACAGGCAAACATGTATTCCTGTATTGCATACAGGGAGGATGGTGCTTACATAGAAAAATATAAGCAGTACTATAAGATAGGGATTCAGAAATTGGTTCAAATTTTAATAATTGGTTATCTTCTTTTTCCTCTTTGTTACAATGAGATGTGTGTGCTTTATGTAGGAAAGTGATGTGATGTGAGTAGACCAGCTTTGGCTGGAAATTGTAAAGGAAATTGTATTGTCGAGGATGGTGCTTACATAGAAAAATATAAGCAGTACTATAAGATAGGGATTCAGAAATTGGTTCAAATTTTAATAATTGGTTATCTTCTTTTTCCTCTTTGTTACAATGAGATGTGTGTGCTTTATGTAGGAAAGTGATGTGATGTGAGTAGACCAGCCAAATAAAGGAAACTGTATTGTCTGTACTAACAGGAAAAGACTTAAAAGATCAATTTCTTTTATTATTCGTAGGCTGTTCTAGCTGGTGACTTCATCCTCTCAGCTGCTTCTGTAGCTTTAGCACGAATTGGAAACACTACTATCATCTCTGTTCTAACTCAGGTGATTGAAGATCTGGTGCGTGGTAAGGTCTTTTTCTATTTTTATATTCGGATTTGCTTGCGTAAGCAGTAAATCCACAAATGAAAACTCCCATCTGTGCAACTTTTTAGGTGAATTCCTCCAGTTGGGTTCCAAGGAAAATGAAAATGAGAGATTTGCTCACTACCTCGAGAAGACTTTCAAGAAGACTGCGAGTCTTATAGCAAACAGTTGTAAAGCAGTATGTACGTCTGTCTCTTCTAAAGTTAACATACCATACTGTAAGCTTCACAGCTAAACTCCTAGTTATTGCTCTTTTCTCTGGAGACCCTCCAAAGCAAACGCTTTCAGTGGTATTCTGCCAGAATGTGAATGGGTTCGAGATTGTGTGTTTTATCACAGTTCAGCTGTGTAGCCTCCAGTATTGATTCTAATTTTTCTTTTCTGGTTTATATTCAGGCACAGATATATTGTTTTTGTCAGCTGAGTCAAAATAAGATTCACAGTGGCAACCTTTAATTTATGAAATTCCACAGCTTTGAGACTGTTTCTAATCTCATCTGATAATTCTTGAGCCTATAATTCTAAGGTGTCTTTGGCATCTGCTTCTAGTCCTTGGTGCCGAGTAGGACCTTAAATTGGTAACAGTGCGGGGAAACAACTAATTGTGCATACTCTACACTATGTTGTAAAAGAAACAAAGCGTGTACTTCTTGATTTATCTGGGTTTTTGAATTACCAGCTGCTATATCCAACTCTATCTGTTGCTTAGTTCTGTTACTTCATTACAGAAAGACGTGATTCAAGATGATATTCTTATTCAAAAAAACATGTTTAGTTTTAGGGCAGAAAATGGAGATGGTGGGCAATAATCTCACCCCAGAAGAGAATTATAATTTTTTATTATTATTAAAGGCATTATAGCTGTTGTATGCTCTAGCAAGAGGGAGTCTTAAGGGAATTGGACTAAAAATCTGTGCTAATGTTAGTCATTCTCCTTTGTTCTCTGAGAACTGGTACATTTGTGTAATAGACAGCACTTGAAAATTGCTTAAATCCAAAGGATCGTATAGAACGAGAGACACAAATTTTGTGGGGAGGGAAAATAGCTTTCATTCTAGTCGGAGGAAGGAAACTTAAGTTTTGTGGATTGCTCATATTAATGGCAATACAACCCTGGCAAGAATTTCCCTTAGCAAGCCTTCATTTATATGGACCAGTAGGGAGTGTCACATTATTCTGCCAGCCCAATAAAAACATACAAGTTTTTATATTCACTTTTGATGGTCTTCCTAAAAGAAATTTTAACACATAGAAGAAATAATCTTTCGAGTGGATTCTCCTTACAAAGGTTCTGTTTTCAGTTTTTCCTTTGCCTTTAAACTTAGTTTAAGCATTTAAGCACTTCCCTCCAGATTATGGCTGTGATGCTTGTGAAAGGGGTGTTTCACTGCTTTTCTTCTAGTAGTTGTTCTGAGTTGTTCCATTGCCGAACTGCTGGAATTTTATATGCAGTAAAATCTGTGTTATAAAGGAAAAATGAGAGAGACGTCTCTCTTTATGGCAAACCCATACATACTGCACACGGTAGCAATGACTTGTGTATATATATATTTATGCCTCTCTCAGTTTCTTTCTGCATGGATTAGGAGAACTCGATTGATAGCAGTGAAAAGGGGATTTTTGGGGGGGGAGGTTGTTCTTTGTTTAGATGTTCATTTGTTAGATGTTTTTGGCAACTAAGGAAAAGTATGGAATAGGAAGGGAGTTCTGTTTTCTGTAGCAAAAAATGATAAGCAGCATCATCAGTTCTAGCTTGAAAGGAAATTCATTTGGGGAGTTGAGAGTATTCACATCTTGTTTTCAAGGATAAAGCTAAGGAGAGAGATTATTGGTTTTCAAAACATCAGTCACAACCAGGCTAGTGTGTCATTAGAAGGAGTTCAGTTCCTTATAATGATAGGAAAAAAATAGTGATTTATTTCTGTGCATAAATAAAATTATTAACTGGAAAGAAGATGTCAAAGAAGTCCAAGTGGCATCTTACAGTGTCATGCCTTAGAGATGGAAGAGTAGAGTATTCCTGGAAAAATGTCCAAAAAAGATAACAGTCTGTGTGTGTATATGTATATGCGTGTGTGTATATACACACATACACATATATATATATATATATAGTCAGTCAACATTGGTCTACTCACTCCATTAAATATCTTCTGCATTGCCAGAGTATTACTGCATTTAAATAAAAAGTCCGTCAAGTTAGGAAAATAATATGGGGGGTTTTATGGCCAGAACAGTCTGTTCAAGATGTTGGAGCCATTTCTGCGATAGTTCTGTAAGAGAGAATGTTACCAAAGTTGCAGTCAAAGTAATACATTGCAAGAGGAAATGGTGGCAGATGGCCCAGAGGGTCACTGAAGCCTTAGTTACTGAATGGCATTTTTCAGAGAAACATGGGAGGTGACTTTGGTTCAAGAATTCAGGAACAATAAAGCCGAAGAGGAATTTCTATTAGTCATCAGGCAAGATGCAGATGGCAGAATAAGCTGAGCAGGTTCTCTCTCTGTCTTTTCTCATCTTGCTGTAATGTGGATTCCTAACCCTCATAAAGCTGTTTGTATTTTGCACAGCATACTCTCAGGAGAGGGATTAAGTCATGCTTGTTTTGAGCTAACCGTAAAAATTGCACTAGAGATTCTTGCTTTCTCTTTTAGGAGAAAGCGTGCAGCCTCCTTGTGTAAGGCAGGGCTGGGTAGGGAAGCTCTGCTTTAGGAACAGAAGCAAAGGGAGGTAGCACACAGCTCTGGATCTGCCCGTGAGCTCCTGCTGTAACGAGTTCATGGTTTGGTATGTGCAGACGGCTCCATCAGAAAAACCTACCAGGGTGTGGAACTGGTGTCTAGGAATGTAAGACCCCTGAGCCCCACCAGCAAAACTGATGCCCCCAGCCCCACTAGGCAGGCAAGCTGCAGTGACGTCTGATGACAGATGCAAGGTAATAGCATCAGTAGCATCAGATACTGTGGTCAGTCAGTAAATTTCCTTATTTATTATTTCAAATACAGTAACTCCTTTGAGTTACTGTCTTCATAATGTTTGCTATGGAGAAGAGTAGTATAAATGTATCTCAGATACTCAGGCAGGCAATCTTCTGTAAAAGTACAGTTCCACATAAGTACTTGGTTAAAATATTAATTACTTGAGAAAAAGTCAAATATATGAAAATGCAGACTCAGGACAAGATGGTTGTCTGCTCTCTGTGTGGGGGGCCTTCTGCTGAGTAGGTATCTTCCTCTCCCAGGTAGGCCTTCATAACCCCCTTCCCTAGCAGCAGTGCAGGATAAGCACAAACCGGGCTGCGTTGCTACCAGCATGACCAGCACATCAAGGGCAGTGACTGTTTTCCTCTCTTCAGCACACAGGAGACTGGGCTCCGTCACCCGAGACAGACATTCATGTAGTGGAGAGCTCAGTGAAGGGCAACCATGATGGAGCAAATGATATACCAAGAGCTGGTTTTAGTCAGGAGTCGAGAAGGTGAAGAGGAATCCTCCTGCTGTCTCCAGCTATGTAAAGGGAGGCCATAGAGAGGATGGAGAAGTGGGCAGTGAAAGGATAAGCCTGACTGCTTCAGGGCATGGAGGAGAAAGACTGGAAAAGGGAAGATTTTAGATCCTTCTCCTTTCCATGGTGTCCATGAATCTAGGAGCATGCGAGCAAACATCTCTTGTACTGCCGATACAAGCATAGCCGTGCCCAGCAACAGGTCTTCCTCTCTGGCATACAGGGCACTGATACAGATGTGCAGACGCTTTCAACTCCAGCTGCCATAATGTTACATGATAAATAACAGACCAGGATGTATCTAGCCAGAGCTGATGACACAATATTTTATGGATGTGAAATTCAGTAAAGAGGCAAGACTGGTCTGTAGTCTCTCATGTAACATAAAATAATAGAAACAATTTTTTAAAAAGTGTGTTTGAAATAATGCCAAGCAGATTGACTTGCTTTACTGAATTCAAAGAACCTTTCTAAAGAATTTGTTCCACTCATCATTAAGAAGGATTTTTCATCGAGATGTAGGAGAGGACCTGTCTGAATCCTTGCAGGATTCAATTTGTAATCAAACAGTCATATCAGGGGCGCTGTAGGCTGTTTTCAAAGGATGAGCTTTATCATTTAAACATATATCATAATATTGATATTGTTATCCTGATTTGTATTGGTAAACACCTGCTATTATCCCAGTATGGCTTCAGTTAAACTTCATCACTCTCCAAAAGTGAGCGGCTGCCCGGGGACCAGCCTGCAGCCTGTTGAGCGTCCAGACGGGGGCAATAATCCACAAGAGCAATTCGGGAAATCGGCTTCTGAAGGAACTCCCTCGTAGATGACGAGACGCAGTCGAGTTGCAGGTTTATGAAGAGGTCATGGTCAGAGAGTTGGTGACTGGAGGTGTGATAGGCATCTCAATCTCCTGGATTTTTGGTCTTCAGAAATGTTCATAACCTGAATAGGAGCTAAGAAGGTCCCCTCTTGCAAAGATGCCAGAATGAATTTTGCACTGATGAGTTTTGCTTCTGTTACTTTCTGCAACTCACCCTTCTGCTTTTTTAAATGTACATATACTGATGTGATTCTCTATATATGTAACATCTGTGTCCCCAGAAAATATTCACCTACAGGAATAGTTTTGCTCTGACCTTTCAGCTTAAATGAGAGAGCTCTTCTCTACATGGTACTTCCTCTCCCCATCTACCAGCTTATGCCCACTCTGACCCTTTGCTGTTAACCAAGATTTTGTCATTGTTCTACTGAATTCCATAACTTAATTTTTTTGCATGTGGTGGTAGGTAGAGATTTCTTTAAAACACAGTAGATGCAGCCCCCCCGCCTTTGCTCATATTATTTGATTAGTATTACAGAAACAACCAAAAGTTTGCCAGGTATTGTACAGCAGTAGGAGATGTTAGCTCTTTGGGGCAAATACTGCTACTTAAGACACAAGCATCAAGAGGACAAAAGATCAAAATGTTCTAGCAACACCTATTAAATATCTCCTATTTACAGTTCACTGTTTTAATAGCCTTCAGGAATTTTTATGACTAGACATAAGTAGCATTATTTTCCTGCTATATTACCATCCTTCTTTAAATAAAATGGGGAAATGTGGGAAGCTGTTAATGCCTCAGGCTTCCAGACTCCTCTGGGTTTTAACTATTATCCACAGATGCAGGTTATGGCTGGGAGGTGTTCTGATGCTCAGTTATGAAATGCACTGATGCATGAAATAGTCTCTAGTCTGTGAGTTGCATCCCAGTTATTAGGATATAATGTTGTTTCTTATTTCTGTCTTCATGTTCACCTTCAAAGTTACTGCTGGACTCACTTTGAGGTTGGGGTTTGTTTGCTGGTTTTTGTAATGATCCTACCTTACATAGTCTTAAAGAGGAGTTATATATATATATATACACACATACATACTTTTGTTGTGTGGTTTTCCTAGCATGTACTTTTAGTGGTACTTTAAGTAAAAGGTATCTTTACTACTTCTGCTCATCACAGCAGATTTGGAATGTCTGCAGTAAGGCAGGATGGATTTTTGCCCCCCGTTCCTAACTGCTTTATTGAAGGCTGAAATAAATCTGAGTATTTAAATGTAACCAGCCCCATTTTGCAAAGTGTACAATCAGTACCTAAATGCAAAAGCCTAAGTGCCCTTACTTTGAGGCAAGATATTTGCAAATTTTACTTTGTCCCCTGTATTTTAGGTTTGTGGAGTTTATTCAGAAAAACTTGTCTCTCAAGCAGTCAGCTCCTTTATCCGTACTCAGCTGAAATCTTCTGTTTTATCTCAGTTTAGTGATACCTTTATGTAGCTCAGTGTACTTTTATTCACTGTCTTGTCTTTGCCACTAACTGTCCCTTGACACCTCTGCCTGAAAACAAATCGGCTCATCTTCCTGCACAATTTAGTTAGAGTTAACATCACCCTTAAAATAATCTTCCTTACCTCACCTGTCCCTTCTGTACTGGGTGCAACACATTCAGTTTTGTGGATCTTTTATGAGGCATGTAATCAAGGTCTATTCATCTGTTGTCCAACCTCCAATTATCCCCTGGCTGAGTTATATATGTAATAAATTTGATTCCCCTGTCACTGGACAGGGGACTGACTACTCGCCTGCATGTACAGTGCATCTGCATTTCTTCTCTCTTCATCCTTGCATTATAATTTCCAAGTCTGATAAATATTTAATAAAGCTAATCTCTTTCCAGACTTGAATATATTTGTAATTCTGCACTGCTGTTCAGCCTTGTTTTCTAATAAGCTTCGCTGCTTGTGTATATCCACGAACAGCGATAATCAAGAATGTGCTACTGAGTCAGCTTTTTTCCTTTTCCCAGATCCCTGCTGTCTGTGCTTGCTACATCACACCTACAGTCACTGACTAAAAGTGGATGCTAACTAAAGCTTCCTATTTACCTGGGTTTTGGTTTGTTGGTTTTGTTTTTTCTAGGTTTCAATTCTGGGCTGCCCTGATCCCAAAGTTCATGAGATTGCATACCAGTACGGAAAAAACGTTGGCATAGCTTTTCAGGTAGTGCTTTTGTTGAACTAAAGGGAATCTAAAACCTAAACTTACCCCAATTGCCTTAGAAAACAAAGTGGGCTGTCTTAATCCTTTCTATAAATCTTCTCTTAACAAAGATTATTCTGTGTTTAGTTCTCATTATAAACAAACAAAAAAGTTTTAAAATATCTGCATGTTTATCTCTTTCCAGCTGATAGATGATGTTCTGGATTTTACATCATGTGCTGACCATCTGGGGAAACCAGCAGCAGCAGATCTCAAGCTTGGATTAGCCACAGGCCCTGTCTTGTTTGCTTGTCGACAGGTGAGTCAATAGGAATCCAGTTCCTTAAAGCCACCCGTGTGCACTGCTCTTCACAGCACACACGGAGGTCCAGCTCGAATGCATCAAGTCCACAGTGTAAGTGATGAACATGGCTTGGGCATGTGTGAAAAATCAGTGTGTGCAAGGGCAGCTGGATTTAGGTGCCCACTGACTGACAAACGCCTTCCTTCACACGTCCTCTTACCGTTAGGCCCCTGTATCAAAAGCAGCCCTGGTCTTTTGCTGCCCCACTTCAAGTGCTTATCTTTGCAGAGGGACAACTATTCAGAGGGGTTTTGCATATTTTCTTCAGGTTATTCCCAAGTAGCTTCTTCCTTACATTCTTCCTTGGGACATCTTGTTCTCCTCAGGCTTGAGTATGTATGTCAGCTTTTGGCCAAGTTCTGGGCTCTCTGTGCATCCTGGGGCCAAGAACTTCAATCTCTGCCCAGCTTTTAGGTGGGCACCTCTGTTTATTGGATTTGATCTCTTCATCTCTGTCCTTGAGTGGTATCAAGTTACAAACATGGGAAGCTTTCCCTTCTGAAGGTGTAAATATGAGTTTGGATAAGAGAAAAAGGGAGTTTCCTAAATAAAGTAGGCTTAAAATTGGTCAAGATTTTAGTGGCTTAAAAATTATTTGGAGGAATACAAGGAAAACAGATGTGCCACTAGCACCAAAAGAAACATTTAAATCTCTGCTAATCCATAAAATGGGAAGAAACTGATTTAATGCACTTTGCTCAAGTTTCTGGTTCACCTGAGGAAAGATTTGGGACTTACAAAGCAGTCCTTCCTACCAAACTTCACAGCATGATACAAAAGCTGGCACAACTAGTTCCAGCTGAGCTCTAGTCTGTGATCTCACATCAAAATTGCCAAGAGCTTGACATGGGAAAAGTTTTACATCATTAAAAATAAAATGCAACTTTATGAAATTTGCTTCCCCCTTTCTTAAAGAGCCTGGGGTGAGGGGAGCTGGAACATCTGCATGTGTTTGTTTCCTCAGCCTTTGGGCATTTACAAAGACATGT
>NW_009703927.1:4736-63458 GCF_000703405.1 Apaloderma vittatum | reverse complement strand
AATGCCAAAGAGTATCAGCTACTTAAGAATGCAGACAAACACAGGCTGAGAACAACCTCCTCCATGTTGTCAGTTCCTCCCCCAGATTCATCTGGGAGATTCACAAACTTGTTCCTGAATTATTATTTCAGTTTGCTGATGAGCAGCAGTATCTTGTTAGTCTTCAGCCACTGGAGCTGTGTAAAGAAGAGCGAGAGACTGAGATAACAGAAAGAGGATGCAATTGTGAAATGGCTGGTTTATGTGTTAAAGCTATTTACAGAGAGAACAAGACGTGTGGCAAATCCTCTAGATTTTGGAAGAGAAGGGGTGACACTGACAGTCTTGTCGGTGTTGAGTAGTCCAGTTTTTTTAATTAAAACTATTTTTATTCATTTGTTTGGGTTAGCTATCCCTTTAACTTCATTTATCTTTTAATTAGCTGTATAAGATAAATGAGTTCATAACATGGAAATACAAGAAAATAAACTGTCCGTTCTATTTTAAAGTCTTACTTCTCTTTGTAGGCCATTTTAAACACTTTTCCTTGTATCTTTGATAGATGGGAAGCATATGTTTTTGCATTGAAAGATAACTTGACCATCTCACAGTTTTCCACATTAACCGGAAAGCTTCTCTGCTGAGAATTTCCTGCTGTTTTCAAGAAACTGGAAGCACAGCACTACAGCCTTAAGTGATATATAAACAAAGTATAAGTGCTAAAAAATTTTCAGAGCTTCAACAGAGACTTAACTGTGCTGCTAGTAAAAGATGTTTCATCTAGCTGTATCTGAGGGAAAAAACTCCTGAGGCAGGACTTGGAGATCGCCTATAACTAACAATTACATTTTAGACTGTCTTTTCTTTTGGAAGTAGTATTACTGCTAACCTGCATATCCTTTAATATATCTGGTAATCCTCACACTGTCTTGGCAAACATACTTTTGTTCCTAATGTGCTCTGGATGTTCAGTGACAGCCTTCTTTTTCTTCTTGTCCTCTCCCCTCCCTTTGAAATCCATTTCTGTGCATGACAATATTAAGGAGAGGCCTTTATACAAAAATGTTTAGCTTGATGTGGACCTATTTATTATTTAAAGTTGGTTCACTCTGTTAAAAAAGCATTCTTTTTTTTTAGGGGAATACACTAGTCTAACACTAAGTCTAAAGCCACTCTTAAACTAGTGCCGCTGAAGGATGAGGGATTATTTTTATTATATGCATTCCTGTCAGTTGCTTATATACTGCTCCTTATAGCTGGAGAACTGAGTAATAGCTCTGCATTACTGGTTTGAGGTGTTTTGTATCCTTTACTGCTGAAATATAAAATGTGAAATCATATATATACTTTATAATTGTAAATATGAAAATGGATTCTATGAACATTGCAATTAAATTGTCATTACATGTGAAGAAAGCTAGGATCTAGAGAAAGCCAAGTACAAGCCACCACCAATAAATTTCTAAATGCATCTTCCCAGAAAACTACCTATGAGTAATTGGGAAGTGTCACAACAGCGAGGGATGCTACACAGTTTGTTCCCTAACACGGCTGTAGATCTACAGTTTCAGGGCCAAAGGTGTGCAAGGAAAGCAGATTGTTGTTCACCAGTGGCAATAAAATAGTATTTGTTAAGACTATGACCCTTTCAGAGAAGATGAACAAACACCTCTTTCCTTTAGAAAATAATTTTTCTGCGGAGTACCTGCCTTGAGCTGTGGCCTTAAGTCTGTTTGGTAAGCACCAGGTTTTTGTATTTCTGGACTGGCTGAAGAAAGCACCTGCATGTTTAGGCAAGTGATGCAGCAACTTGCTCAGACAGCTGACTTCAGTTTAGGGAATTGAGCATCCAGTACTAACTCCAAATTCTATGTATGACTGAAAACAAAATACATTATAGTTGTCATGAGGTTTCCAGAGGCAGAGCCCATGTATATAAAATACCAGAGCATACGTGGATATACCAGTCAAAGGTATGAAGGGTTTTACAGGTTGAAGTGTGCAGTACAGACACACCAACCCCCTCCGAGTTCTCTGTTGTACATGTCGGGGAAGAGGTGCTCCTTCTGGGTGGGCCAGCGCTACCCATACTTAGTGATACAAGAATACACATCTGGAAGTGGCCACATCAGAAATTACCACGCTGGAACATCGGCTCAATAGCATGAAATGGCAGGTACTGATTTTTGCTACCAAACACCTACAGCCACCAGAGCCAAGCAGTTTTCAGTTTCAAATGGCTGGGCTTTGCTATACTACAGTCCTAGGCAGACTGCAGGTATTAATCTGGAGCTCCCACAGTGGCAGGGGAACAGGTCTGTACTTTGGTTTCTTTTTGCCCTTAGCATGGCAGGCAGCTGTGCAGAAAACAACTCGTACGCAGTACAAAACCTTCTCCCTTTGTGCTTAGTTTCCAGAAATGAATGCTATGATAATGAGACGATTCAGTAAGCCAGGAGACGTTGAACGTGCTCGGAAATACGTGTTGCAGGTAGGACTGATACCAAATATTTAATTCTTAAAGCGCTGTCCCTGCTGATGTCAATCTGAAATTCATTGCCTCTGAAGTAAAATAGCAGAGCTGCATTTTCAAAGACATATTAAGTAGCACGCTTTGTACAATACCAGGTTAGTACTCTTCAGCTATCTTACTGGCACAGTGTTTTTACAGAAATGCTAGGTACTGAAAAGCTTTTTTTTTTTTTTTCTCCAATAGCATAAAATCCACATAATAAAAGCAAAAAGTTCATGCATGAAACTCAGTTCCTTCAGCTGAAGAGTAGCTGTATCCAACAACTGGTGTAAGCGGCCTGTAACTTCCAGTCAGCCTTGTAACTGCAGTGCACACTCTGTATCAATTTTGTCTCTGGACTGAATGACTGTCTGTGCAAAATTAGTACCTATTTTTTTAAGGACAGCATGTTGGTTTTGTACATCTCTATTTGGGGCAGGAGGAGAGGGGTTAAACCTGCTGAGCAGTATGTTATTAATGCCAGGGTTTTGTAAATGTACATAAGTTTAGCATGGATGAGTTTTAACATTTTGACATTTTGGGGAAGAGATGTAGGATTCAGTGAGTATAGAATGAACCTTCTTCCTTTCCCCTTCTGAATATAATTAAGCGTTCTGGGTACTTACTGACCCTAAAACTTCCTCCTGTAACTGGAAGAGGCAAAAGGCAGGAAGGAGGCTGACCAGTTACCCATTACCTTTAACTGTCTTCTTACATAAGAGTGATGGTGTGCAGCAAACGACCTACCTCGCCCAGCGCTACTGCCATGAAGCTACAAGAGAGATCAGTAAACTCCGGCCGTCCCCTGAAAGAGAAGCCCTCATTCAGCTGACAGAAATGGTACTCGTGCGAGACAAGTGAGAGAATTCCTTCCACTCGTTCTGGCAGCTACTTACCAGACTGTGCCTACATTTACTTCAAAAGTTAATTGCTTCTGACATGTGCTACCAAAAATTATTTTTTTAAAAAAAAACCACCTTTTTTTTCCTTGAAGTTCTACTTTTTTTAAAAAAAAAAAAAAAAAATTCGAAGTGTTTTTAATTGTGGGAAGCCATGCAATCCCAAGCAAATCGGACTGTGCTGTACAGTTGTTTTAGTGTGGGCTATTAATCATGGGGGTGGCTGGGGAAGATGTTTACACATTGATGCACAAAGGCCACAGTGAGAATAAATGTAAATCAGATACAAACATGAGAACTGAAGTTGTTCCAAGTTTCATTTTTTCACACTAATAAACAGAGCATACACATTACTGTCTGGTAAATGCTGAAGAGAGGTGGTTTGAATACTTCCCTGGCTGTTGAAACTACAAAAGTACCTGAAAGCGTATATATGGAAATTGGCTTATTACAGAAGACTATATGTAGACTTTTAATTGGTTATATACGTCAATGAGCAGTTTTCCGATTCATAATGAAATACAGGTATGCTGTGGGATGCTACGTGGTAGCAGTTAGCAAGACGCAGAAGTCAAGATTGCTACAATTAAGAAAACAAAAGGTTCGGTATTTCTAACTCACACTAAAAATGAAGGATTCAGCAGCCAGTTAAAAGCTTCAACTCCATCACTCATTTATGGAGCATATTCAGTACTCTCCTACAAGTCTGCTTTGAAGTCCCAGACACATTCCTCTTGCAGTAATTATCCAGTGTTACCACATTCCTGCGTGGAGCAGGGCAGTACATCATCTCTAGCTATCTCTGCCTGTGATCTCTGACACCATGGCGTTTGCTCCCCCTTGGTGGTGTCTTGAGGCGAGCCTGCGCTGCTGAGCACAGCACCGGACAGAAAAGGTTTCCACTGAGAAATGTCAGTTACAGATTGTGTCCAAGTTCCTGCAGCTAGAGAACCAGATTCAGTCAAGAATCCTTGCTGTAATCAATTTTGGAAGAAAAGAACTTTTAAGAGTATGTATAAATATGTAATTCAGGTTTCATATCTAATTTATTTGCCCTCTGTGAGTGCTGAAGTCACATTACAAACATTTGCTTTTTAGTACATTGCCTGGGAAAACACAGCCATGATTTTGCTACGTTAGCATTCCAAACGTCTTTGCCAAGCCAACCAACAAAGTAATGGACAAGACCTTTGGTTCACTTATATATTTATGAATGGAAAAAGTCATAATGTAAATTTACTCGTTAAAAAAACTCGGGTACAAATTACACATACATAAGACCACCCATTTTTGATTCACATGGACACCTTAGACCCAAACAACTCATTGTAATAGACTTCAGTGAGAATACTCCAGGTAAAGATTACAACAATTGGAAGCATCTTGGATTTTTAAAAAAGTATATTTCAATACATAAGTTTGTATGCATGCTTTTAACAAATATAGTTCAAGAATGAGCAAAGAGTCTAAACAAAAAGTAATATGACCAGCACTAACAATAAACTTCTCATCCAGATTTTAATATGTTAGTCTAACATAGTGTTAGTTACCATGCTGTACTGAAAAATGTAATGGCACAATCTGATCATGGTTCATTAAATATTATACCCTACTTCCCCAGAATATTTAGGCTGGTCATAAAATTAACAATGCTTAAGTAAATAAGTATAACCAGTTATAGACAGTTGCTTGTTTTACAAATTGCCATCAGGTGAGACGTACTGTCTCCAGAGACTTAAGAGAGATGGACATTCAATCATACCATTAAAAGAGCACGGCCTGAAGAAATGGGCACATGTTTTTTGAAAGTATATTAAGACAATCCTGTTAGCTTTTAGTTACCCCTTGTAAATAATCACGGTATGACTGAATGCAAGACCCAACTTTGAAAAGCAAATGATTTAATCGGCATAGTGCATGATTGATTCAACGTAATTCCCAGGAAACAAGCCGGTTACTCGATTGCAAACTCCTTCATACCAGCCGTCATCGTTCTTCTTTATCACGTAAATGATTGCACCCTCCATAAACGACAGCTCATCATCTTTGTCCTTTGTATAGTCATATATAGCAACAACTGTGGATTGAACAGGGACATGTTTAGCATGTTATTAATAGCACCAGTATTAACATTTTTTGAGGTACAATTAATTTTTAAAAGACTAGCTTGCTATCCTGGGATTTTCTGTAATGAATTCTCTTGCTTTCTCTGTTGAACATTAAGTCCAGAAAATGAAATTTCACTTCTCTTGCAATATTAGCCACCAGTAAGAAGTGCGTGGCAACTACACCGAACACTCAGTTGAGCTACAGCAACAGTAAAGAAGAGTATATGGACACTTAAAAGCTGAACTGTGAAATAACCGGCTCCATGAGTGCGCCCATCACTGCGGGTCAGATTGTCTCCACAGATCCCTCCATAGGGATCTGGTGATTAGAGAAAGCCGCTGTATGGAAATGGGCAGTCTTTGCTACAGAGCTGCTATGTGGGAAGAAATTTTGGCATTTCTTTTCAAAGTGCTGCAGTGAGTGCAAGTATAAAAGTTACTGTAGGAAAAAGCAGCAGCAAATTTACAGCAACGTCAGCTCGTTTTCCGTACCTGCTTGGTGAATACATTACTCTTCCCAACCTCCAACTCGTTGCAATTAACAAAGCAAAGACTTCCCTAAGGAAAGTAATTGTTGCCACCAGTAATACTGGAATTAAAAACTACTGCTGTGAATATACAAACTTTGGACATTGTGGCCTTACTCTTTAAAACCGTTAACATGGATTTTTGCAATTGACTTGTTTGATGAATTCCTATTTTTTGTACCTATATTCTCAGAAATCTGGTGCCGTAACGCCTAGCAAATCATGATTCGGTGTACCACTTGCGGTGTACCAGTTATTTTCATCCCATGGTACTTCCTGCACACAGTCCACGTGGGAGTGACAATGGAACAGAGCAGTTCTGCCACGACAGGTATCACAGGTACCCTACGCTCCATTTCCTACGCACTACCCCACCAGCCAGAGCAAGAGAAAACTTGCAACGTCGCTGTTGACAAAATGGTTGTCGTCAGAACACAGATGACTCCACAGGCAGGAAACCAGCACATCTCAATTATTCATGGGAAGAGACATTTCCTAGAAGCGTTCCTACCTAAGCACAATTTATAGTCTGCTGATCAAGAGTCACTGACGGGTCTCCAAGGAAGCCTTGCTGCATTTTAAGAGCTGAAAGTCTAATGACCCACTCTAGCTCTCTACTTTGACGGGATAAATAGAGCTTGGACGTTCTGACCTTTTTGCAACACTATTTCTAGACAATTGCCCAGCAATCCTGAGGTACCTACAGTCCAGCAGCTCAGCAAAGATAAAAGCCACCCAATTTACATCTGTTTCTCATAACAAAGCATTTTTTTTATCCATTCTAGAATGCTTGAGGTATTTTATAATCCTTCCAAAGGAGGATTTTATTTTACCACATTAGGTGTAGCCACAGACAAAGTATTAAAAGAATGGTTTGAGTTTTGACTTAGCAGGGACAATGACTGTTTTCATCGAACCCAGGCTAAGTCCTTCATTCCCTTCAGATACCATTAATCCTCTCATACTCTGGTACAGAGTTGCAATGTTTCTCTTACCTTTCTCTATATAGTTTTTAGGTGCCCAAGCAGGATCTCCATCTGCATAGGGATCACTGTACTGCACAACAGCAGCCTCCTCATCCTCATAATCCACAGGGGGTGGGGGTGGAGGAGGAGGAGAGTCGTCAAACATCGGCATCTCGTCTGGAGGCGGTGGTGGAGGAGGAGTCGGGCTATCAGCAACTAAAAACGTTTGGAGATTATTTTTTTTCTTAAATCAAAACAGTGTGGAGATGCAAACAAACCTGAGGCCGTACACTGTGAATAAAAAGGGTGGGGGAACGACACACACAGCATGCACTATAATACCATGCACCGATTAGAAACAGAGGCTTTGTATTAACGGCTACGACACACAACTACATTTGTTATTAGTGGTCAAATCTATGTAAAAATGCTACTAGAGTCAAAGCACATGCTGCAGGGCATAAGCTGAACACCAGCAGAGAGGAAAGCTTGCTGCTCTGAAGTCCATGCGCTGAGGGGCTATAGCTGCAGCAGTTCGCTATGGGAGGACTCCGAGTGGCACCCTCTGAGCCAGGCAGCAACAGGCCTCTGGACTGGACCAGCAGCTCAATTGCTTTTTAACAAATCCTTCGTCACTTTATTTCTGAACACTGCTTCCTTGGATTCCTTCTCTCTCAGAGCTAGCAGTAAGTGGACAAAAAGATTTCCTGCTGGATCATAAAAAAGGGAGGAGACTAGCATTTCAGACTGAACCAGGTAAGAGAAAGTCCAGTAATCCTTCTGCAGAAGAAAAGCTTTGTACAGATCCTTATCTTGCAGACTAGCTTGCGTATGTGCACACATCTAAGATTCAATTAATAAATGGAAAACTACAACGGGCAGCTGCTGCTCTTGGGGCAAAAGTGCTCAAGGAATTAAGTGTATAATCCAAAATGTCAAATCCCTGCCCTGAGATTCTCCAATCAGCACAATTACAAGTCACTTTGGGAAAGGGGGAAAGAGGAAAGCATTATGGTACAAATCACTCTTAAAATCAGTTCATCAAATTAGTTTTCAGTAATGTTCACAGCAGCTGGCAGTGAGGGAGAAAGAGAGAACGCTCAGATGCAAGACATCAAGTCACTTGTCCTATTCCTTGGGAACTGTGCTCCACTACACACAGACCTAGGTGTAAGCACTATGAAGCCAACAGTTACTGAAACGAAGCTACTCTCATCATCTCAACTTTGTTATATAGCAAAACAGACTTAATTACAAGAAATTTGGGAGTCTGCACATTGAAAAAACAGGCTGAACACCACAGCTCTAAGAAAGGGTTTGACTGGAAGGAGCCATCAGGCTGGGCATGTGCTCCAGAACGCGGAGCTCCAGCACACTACTCTAAATCTGAGAACAAAGCCAAGCTGCAGAGCAAGGGAAGAACACTAAGCAAAGCTTTAGCTACTGCTCATTACAGTGGCACTGGAGATCAGAAATAGGGTTTCTGTTTGCTTTATTATTCTTTCCTTTCACCTGGCCACCACTCCAGCAGTGACTAACCTTTGCTCTTCAGCCACATGCCCCTGAGAAGGGGCTAGAGCACAGCTCCCATTTAGCCAGGTCAGACCAGCTGCGCTGGTATAGGGGAAGCCAAACCTCCTGCTGCGAGGAGGCAGAAGCCAGCAGGAGCTGTTGGGGCAGAATCTGCCTCAGCCCTGGTGCCCAGCCCCCTCTCTACTCCTTGAAGAGCAAAGGCTATTCTTCACCTGCAAGCCCAGCTCATCTTCAACTTGGCCCAGACAAGCTGCATACCCCACAGCATGATGGAGCTGTATACCTCCACCAGTAAGACTGCCTGCCAGGGTATTAGTGATTCCTCTCCCATACACAAGCCCATTTATGCCACTTGGAGACAGACTAACTAAGTCTTTGGCCGAGTAAATGCTACATCGTGCCCCTGTTACTGAACAGCACTCTCGGCCAGGCTTCGTTAATCCGCCACAGACACATGACAACACCGTTTATGAATGGATTGGTTTTGTGCAGTAGTTTCAGCACATCTTTCACAAAATGTATTCCTCCCTTTAATTTCTGTCTGCAGCCAGAAAAACACAACAGTATTGAACAACAGTACTTTGAGATCTTAAGAAATCCTTAAGAAATGCAAAAAGTTGTGTTTATTTAACAATGAAGTTGCTTATTTCAAAAGAAGAAAATAGGGCAGGAAATGCAAGTGTGAAAGGGCCAACATATATCCAAACTGAGATGCAGTACGAAAACTGCGTGCTTTATGCAAAACATATAAAACAATTCAACTTCACTTTTAAACAAGGGGAGAGAACGGAACAGAAAATTAGACAAGTGTCACCCCATGGAAGCATCCCCCAGCTCCTCGATTTTAACCTAGATTTTTCCTGGTTCTGAACTTAAAACAGGCAGATTCGCGAATAACGTTACTTTTCCTAGGGGAGGGGGAAAAGCATATGGAAAACCACCCTTCATGAGAAAGGGTGAAAGGACTAGTATTTAATTGAGATGTCTCCTCCTGTATGCATTCACATCCCTGTTCTTTAAATGGGGACTAGCAGACTCCTCGTCAAGGGACAGGGTGTGACAGTACAGCAATTGACATCCAATCAGTTGTCCCTGGGCACTGGATACACTGGGAAACCTCTCTGAAGGAGATACCCACAGTTCGGGCACAAGGCGCAGGAAAAAAGAGTGGGCATTGCAGAGTTTCTAAGCCCTCTGTCCTCGATCTCTGAAAGAAGTCCACAGAGCAGAGGATGTTGCTTTCCAAACCCACAGATCTTTATGATAAGGAAGAGACAAGCCTACCCACACGTCTCCCAAACTCCACTCCCCCGTAGACTTCTTGCAGAAAACGAGGCAGATGAAAGTCTAGCACACCACGCCAAAACCCAACAACAGCCTCTCCAGCCAGTTTTGCTGAGCGTATGCGCACACTGCCACACGCACTCCTGCCTCCAAAATGAGGCAGCAGCAGCAGCTAAAAGCCATACTCATTATACAACTTTCAAACCCAAGGGACTGTTAAAAGAAAGAAAATAAAAAGAACAACTCCTAAGACTGGATTTCAAGCTTCAGCTGTTTTTGCTGCAATCTCATTCACAAGTCAGCTTGCATTTTGTTGTTGCACACATGAATAAGCCTGTCCCCTTCACCTCTGCTCTCCCAAGGGCTGTGTTATCTCCAGAAGGACAATACTTGGAACAGTTCAGAAGCAGGTGCCAATTTTCTCAAGTTTATCTGCAAGTGAAGACATTCTGTAACCTTCATCTTCAGCAGGTTTACCTCTAACCTTGAACCTTGGAAAGGTTCATCAACACAGGTTTGTGGCATACTATTCTACATCAACATGATTCTTGCTGGTTACCTAGCCCACCACCAAAATACCTTCTTTTTGAATAAGAACCTCAGAGATGACCTCCTACCTCTAGGGGAATACTCAGAATGTGACCGCTTAAAAATTCTAATGGGAAGTTGAAGAGCAGCACGAATCACATCTGGGGGGTCCCTAAATATATGCTGGAGCTACATAGCTACAACGTAGTAATAGCCCCCGAGATCCCCACAAACTTCACTATACCCCCCTAACACTTGAAAAACATTCATGCTCTACCTACACTGGATTCATTCTGTTGTTTACAGAACTGCAATGTGCTGCTTCAGCAAAGATGTCCCCAGATTGGGAACATGACTTTACGCCTGCAGTGGCATTTGGGACAGTAACACTCACCTGAAATGGATCAAGCAGTAATGGTAAAAGCACAGTTACCAACATAAAACACCCTGCAGCAGAGATCATAGCCAAGGAGCCTATCTCTGACAAATCTAACAAGCAGAGCTATGCTGCAAGAAGCCCAATAGGGAATCTGGCTACAGAACACAAAGAAACAGAGAATGAAAGGCCGCTGAGAGGAGAAATACCTTACACGCTCCTTTGTAATGGCATTAGGTCATAAGACTGCCCATTTCAATTGACTGTACAGCTTCCTGAAAACTACTACAGTATTAGAATCAATGGTTACACAGTACGTAATTTGACAGCCTTTCTAATAAAAACTAATCAATTATCCCTAGTGAAAAAGCCTCAGATGGGATTCAACATGAAATTATTATTTTTAATTAAGATACATTTCTGCTTTCACACCAAGCATATGCCACATATTTCACGCTGTATTTCTAAAATAAATTTGCAGTTCAGAACTTAAACGGGTCAGTAATAATCATGCACATTATAAGCTATTGAAGAGTGTGCCCTTCAGCTCCAATAGCATATTGACACTAGAATGCAAGATGGTATTAGCTTCTGGAAAAGGAAATAAAATAGAGTCTGACTTGCCAGCCATGCATGCTAGAAGAAAGTAGGCTCTACCCTTTAACAGCTCAGCTTTTCCAAACTTACTGTTTTCCTGCACCCTGGCCACGAAGCCTGTGAGAGGTATCTGTGGAGTCAACTGAGGCATAGGGGGAGGGGGTGGAGCAATAGAAACTGGTAGCAACACATACACCATATCGGGGAAAGTCAAACAGACAAAGGAAAAAAAAAGAAAAAAAAAAAGAAACAAACAAAAGCAGCCGTCAGTAACAAGGACCACAAAACAAAGTATGTAGAGAACAACAAGAACACACACACTGAAGAACCTTCTTCAAGCTTGTGCTTCCAACAAGGCTGAATTCATGGTTAGCCAATCCAGGATCAAAAAGCGAGGGACACCCCTGTGTTCAGCTGAATAAAAAGCCAAGCGCAGGCTGCGCGTCTGGAAGCTCACAGGGTGTGTGTGTGAAGGGACTTGCTCAGCTTCACTTGCGGAGCACACAAAACTGAGCTTTTCATCTTGCTGCCAGATCAGGATTACCCAAATTTAGCAGTTATCTTCTAAAAGTACGCTACCAGAAGTAGAGGTGATGTTTCGCAGGATTCTGGACGTCTCCTCTAAAATAAGAGTAGAGCGCTACGTGGAGCGCAGCAAAGCAGCACTGACGCAGAGCAAAGGGGACTACTTCACAAGGGAACCAATGCTGCAAGTAATATTTATACAGAGAGCACCTCTTGTAATTTTGTTCTGCGGGGGCAGCCGGTTGGCTTATTATGTTTCTGTCTTACATAGGAAAAGCAACGTTGGTGCTTGTTGATAGGAAAACCAGATGGGTGTAAAGCAGAATGGAGCTTTCCTTTAAATTATTAAGTCTTCTGTGGTTAGAAGGCACTCAGCAACCTAAGAGGCTGGCAAAGGCTTCAACAGCTCCAGCGGGCTATGCTAGCGCACAGAGCTCCTGAGAAAGCACTTGCAAGCTCCTCTTCTCTAATGTATGTACCTATTTGGTGAGCAATGAGATAGGAGACACATGGCACCAGTGCTCAGAGATGCTGGGCTGACAGCCGAGGCGTTCAGCTCTTCCCTCTGCAGGTAGGAAAGAGGCACGGTAGCAGCAGGGCACACCATCCAAAGGACCAGCTCTGGCAGAACGTCTCCCCATGAAGCAGGGAAGGATGAAAAATCAAAAAGAAAAAAAAAAAAATCCAACAAAACATCAGCTCCTCTGTGTATAACGGGCCCCTTCTCAGTGGGATTTCTCTTGCATCAAAGCAGAGAAATTCCTGCGAAGTGGGAATTCAGCAGGGTAATCCAGTTGGAACCAAATTTGAAAGAGGTTCTGTACTTCCAAGTAAGCAACAGTTTTAAATAAAGCCATAACTAAGATTAATGTTTGATGAATAAAAATGGAGCATTTAGTTCATTACAAAACCAATAATCAGATAAACTGTATGGGAGAAATGATAATAAAAGAGGGAGAACAAACAGGTTTCTCACAAAATTGAAGTAAACATCTAAGAAAAAACAGAGTATTTGTTAGCATGGAAAGTAAAACCTTAAGGAAACATGGGACCTGGATTTAATGTCAAGACAGCAGCATTAAAAAATAAAAAAAAAATCATCAGATACAGAAATAAAGGAATTAAAGTAGAAAACCACACCCATCAAAATACTGTTTAAAAAATGCTGACAATCAGTATTTTGAAAACACCAGAGAGGCTAGATTAAGGAACAGCACCTGCATTTGAGCAAAAAATTGCTTTGGACAACTGTAAATGCTCAGGAATAGTGGTGTGCACAGCATTTAAGATAACTAAACTACTTCCAGAAATAAAGCCCTGTTTATTCAACACTGTTCAAACAGGAAAGAGTTTCTGTTAATGGTGAATTAATTTGGGGAAACAAAAGTGAGGAAGAAAATGAGGGGCCAGTATGGGTGAGAGAAAGAGGGAGGACAGTCCGAATTGGGGGAGGAGGATAGGTACTGTGTCTGCATATAAAAATGCCTTCTGATAAATGTAATGCTTCTAAACCACTGAGAACACTTTCCACCTCGGTGTCCCAAACGTTTTGCATTCTTTCCTTAAGAGTTAAGTATACAACAGCAAACACTGGTCCAAAGTGATCTTCAGCCTAAACATCAACATTTCTTCTTAAAAGAAATACCACTCTGAAGTTTAAAGAGTCAGCACACCAAAGAACACCACCAGAAACCATTAGAGGACTATTAATTCCTCTGTGTGTATCTGGTCACTATTTATGGAAACAGCAAGGAAGAAGTTTGCTGGTAGAACCAGCTTTGTACCTATAATCGAGCAGATCCTTATTTTGCAGATCTTTCTGCAGTGAGCCTCGTCTGCCCTGCTGGGTGGGCAAGGAGGATGCTGCTGACTAAAATCTGCTCACTTGCCCATGGTCCACCCCTTCCCTCATTCACCTCCATCTATACTATTGGCAGTGTCGAAGCACTGAGGAGGAGTCTGCTAAAAAGAGAGAGACTGAGCTCTTCCTTAACAGTCAAACCTGAAACTAAGAACAAAGGAGAAACTTGGAATCAGGAAAGTATTTAGGAAGGAGACAGACAAGGAGGAACTGTGCAATGGGAAAGGTTTGTTATGTGAGCGCTGTGCTCTGACTGCGCTTTCTTGCCACTAGCCCAGTAGTGGAAGGACTGTACTACAACCGTATTAGGTCTCCTGCAAAAAAAATCTGGGTTTAGTTTATGTTCTCCAAGCACACCTGAAATGCTAAGTATAATGTGCCTATAATTAGATAGGCAATCATAATAATTTCTTGTCATGAGTAACAGCAAACGAGTCAGAGGGGAAAACAGTATAATTGCATATAGTGCAATCACTGTACACCTTCAATATCGTTTTTCTTGTTTGTTTTTCCTTCTATTTTAGGAAAGAAAGCAGTAATCTGATTGATGTTCTTTATAAATGAATTAAAATGCTATGCATGCTTTTACAATCCTTTTGCTCAAAACAGTTTGTGATTTCAGAGCTCAGAAGCTTACTTGAATTTTGAGAATAAAGAGGCCCGCCATTAACATGAGGTTGAGCAGAAAATGGGGCAGTCACAGAAGGATTCCGTCTGTATCCACCAGAAGATGCTGAAGAAGTGGTAGAGTTGTGTCGTGAGATTTGCCTGGTCATTGTGCCATACTGGGAACCAGGAGCTGAACCCGGAGCAGCTGAAAAGCATTAGCCAGAGGAACCAAGGAAAAGACTTAAGCAGAGCATTACTTGGGATAGAACGCAGAAAAAAAGAAAAAAGCCCAGAACATGGGAAATACTTCATTACAGGTCTCCAATAACAGTAACAGGAGATTAACAGAAAACAAACACCCCTGTTAAAAACAATAATGAGAAAAAACAAACAGGACGTAAACCAACACTCATATAAAGGGTATCTGAGAAATGCTGAGAGCTACTTTTGAGAGGCTGGATTGGACTGGAAAACTGAATCAGCTTCCAACTCATAAGCATATCTCAGTTATTCTACATGCAATAATACCCTTTATTAAAAAGTACACAGAAAAAAGAAATCCACATTCTGCTCAAAGCAAATGTCTTCCATTCTGAACCAGTACTTGTCTTCAATCTAATATAAAAAGACACTCTAACAAAACAGTAAAACAAATGTCGTAAGATTCAGACACTTGGCACATTTATCAATCATATTTGCTAGTTGTGCTTTTATATTGATGGAATTTGCACTAAATAAAGCAGAATCACCATGCCAGCTGACAGAAAGACATGTCACTCATTCTTCAGGATGAACATCTGTTTTTACCTTCCACATGCTTGCTGCACAAACTTCAAGGTTAATAAAACAATTTAAGTTCTCTTTTGGATTAATCGCTGACAGAAACAGAGAACGGAATCACACCTTGCAAACTAATGAATCTCACACATTGAGGTCATGTGGATCAATGCAATTTTTAAATGCAAAAATTGTTTTGCAATAAAATCTTTTGTGCTTTTTACGTATCTACGCATATATCTAATGTAAACATACAAAAATATATGCAAAAAATGCACAGACACAAACACACAAACAGTGCGTGATCAGAAGTTTGCAGTGCTGTAATGCTATTCAAAGTCACTTTCCTTTAACACTTCAGTAAGGGAAAGTGCAAATGGTTATGTGGGTCAAAGCCTCTAAAGCTAATTTCATTAAAAAAAAATCAATGAATTTTGTCATCAGCCTGTGATAGGAAAGGGTGGGGTATTTCTTCCTGTTTTGACAACTACTGCTTTTAGATCCCGTCCTAACAGCTGTATGTAATGCCTGAAGCAATTTTTCAAGACGTCTTAGTTCATAACCTGAAGCTTCCAGTTTACCACCCGCCTGCGGCATTACAGATTCAAACCTGAGCCGCTGCGCCAGGCACTTCTGCTTCTCCGTCACCTTCCTCCCACAGGACAGAACACATACGTCGCCCTACACATCAGCTCCCACTTTCAAGCCAGAGTGCAACTCTTGTTGCCTAGTTTCAGCTGCAGGAAGGAGTGATACAGCAGAATACCAATATTCAAGCTGATTTTGAGTTCCTATAGACCAGACTAATTGCATCTCAGCTTTATCATGATGAGAGACTTAAAGCAACCAGCAGCCATTTCCCTGTACCTTGTGCATTTACCTTCAGAGGCTTTAACCACAGGAAATTAGTGGAGATTAGACTTGTTTAAAAACAACAAAGAAAAGAAAAAAAAACCACACCAACCCAGAACTGATTTTTATGCTTAAATCATGTACACCCCACTACAGAAGAAAAAACGCCCTCACTAAATCCATTAGGAAGAGGTGATTATTGATTATGCAGTATGACTGCGATCACTTCAGCAGTGACACAAGTCTCACCTATCAGACTGCCCATCGGGAGAGGTGGTGGCAGTGGTGGTGCTGGCGGGGCTCCAGGAGGAGGAGGAACAGAAATGTGTGCTAACAAAATAGTTTACATTCCCAATTAGGCCACATATTTAAAAATAAATAAATAAGAAAGCATGGGCACTTGATAGGCTTCCCAAATAAATACTGAACTGAATTTTGGTGAACTGATACAAACTCAGGCGCTGATCCTACACAGGGTTCTGTACCTGCAGGTCTTAATTCCCATTGATTTTTATGGAATACCAGACAACAGCAGCCTGTTTATACCACTGCAGGATCAGAAACACCTCGGAAAGGAAAGTCTACATGTGCACAAGAAAGTGAAGACTTTTTACCCAAGGATGAGATTTAAGAGGTGCAATAGCAAAATTTCATTACACCAAAATTCCACTGTTGTCTTGTGCAAATTAGTTCTATGTGCCTACAAAATACACGGATAATAAAGAAGGGCCTGAGCTGGTTTATTACCAAGGTAATTCTGCTGTCTTATTATAAGAAGAATCATATATTCTCACCATTCATCATTCTTAAAAATAAAGGAGCGTTCTTTGGATGCTGAGATACATGGTTCTCTTTTATTGCTGTGCTGTCTTAGACATACTGGTTCTCCCGCTTCTCTCAATGATCTCCATATCCCAGCTTAGCAACTTCAGACTTTAACCAGAGCATAAACAACACTGGTCAAATAAGCCTGAATTCTACTGCTAGCAGTGTTTTCGTAGGTAATCTTTTGCGTTTTATTTGAAGTAAAGACTTTAATTAAAAAAGGAAAAGTACATATTACCATTAGCAAATGGTAAAGTTAGTAAACTTTAGAAGGCATTTCCTATTAAACATGTATATAGTTGCTGCTGCTTCTCAGAGCATAAAGAGGTGCCGAATTGTAGACAGGCGTTTAAAAAACTTCAAAATGATACATCTCTCTCCTTCTACCCCCTCCACGCCTTTGATTATCTTGTAAAAACACTGACCAACAAAGGTGTTTTAACCACCCGCTGTTTTGTAAGTGATTGTTCTGCAAGTGCTTTTGGTAAAGAATTAAATCCTTAGATGTCCCTCAGCACTCATAAAAGACTTTCTGACTAGGACTGTGCTTCAAAATAGTTTTATTCAGTCAAAAATCACTCTGCAAACAAAAAGGACTGGCATTACAGCCTTAACACGGGGAGAGTCCCACATACCTGGTCCAATGGTTGGCGGTGAAGGTGTAGGCACGGCAATGGGAATGCCAATACTGCTGCTTCCACTATTCTCTCGGCTGCCACTTCCTCCACTACTACCGCTATGAAAGAAAAACACAAATATTAGCACAGCGTTTCCTACAAAGACCTATCAACAGTCAATTATAGACTGGTGAAAAGTCCCCTATAAAATGCTTCTCGGTCTACCTACAACTGCATGCAGCTAATCAAATCTGGATGCATTTCACTCCTAATAAATGGAATTAGCTAAGATGGTAAACATCACTATACATAAAATGTATAATTAAATGCTTTAAAAAAATTAAAAGGTAAGCAACCATACCAGTTCTAAGGCAACAGAGTAACAACTGCAGTAATAGTTTGGGGCCTTGTAATAATCGAAAGTGGTAAGCTGGGGCTGGAAGAGTTTGTGCTTAAATTATAAATAATTATTTAAGATTATTTATGCTGTCAGCTGAAGGCACGTTTTCCTCTACTCTGAACAGAAGTTTAGACTGAGAGTTCTTTAATGGAGAACAGCCACAATAAACCAGTTGGGGTGAGGTGTAGTGTGGTATATGGTGCAGATAATTTGCTGTGTATCTAACGCTGCGCCGACCATGCACACACTTGTGTGCAAGAAGTTAGTTTCTAAGACAGGCTGAACAGTACAGCAAGGTCACAAGTCTAAGTGTCCTTGTCTAAGTACCACTACATGATACACAAATCAGAGGCCAGAAATACAGATTTTTATAAAACACAGTGTTCCTGAATTACTGGATACCACTTCTACACGTCATTGGAGGCCATAAGACTTCTTTTCATTGAAGGAGCTGAAAGGAATCAAGATTCAGGCAGAATCTGTCTTTATTCTTATCCAAGAGCACTCCTTAGGCCAAGGCTTGGATTTACATGGATTAAATGGATAATATAAAAGAGAGCCAAGTAGCCAAGATGTTTTGAAGCCAAAACACCATGTTAACCCATCTATGCTAATTAAAGAGTACTTAGTGATGCTATAGTTTATTTACCATTCCTGGGTAGCTGCAAATCAGTGCTGTCAAGAGTGAAGTGCCAATCATTCAAATATATCTTAAGAAAATAACACTGTTACAAAATAGAAAATCGGTGATCTAAAATGGAAGCCAAGATTATTCCTTCAAAATCAGTGTTCTGTCTGCTCTAGACCTTGTCACCATGGTTGCGACTGAATTTCTAACTGCAGTCTACATAAAAGAAGATCCTGTGAGACACAAGTAGTGAGCATTCACAGTAGCCAGCTAAAAAGATTAACAAGATCTTCGTGGCAGCCAGATTTAGAAGTTATTTCATTCTGACAGTACTTCATGATCAACTGTGTCCAAAATATTCTCTCAACCCCCGCTAGTGACCTACTGTGTTTAACTGCCTACTGGGAGTTAAAAAGGAAAAATTAGTAAAGAAACTCACTAAAAACTAAGCTAACCTCAAACTTCTCGCTACATTGAATTCTTTCATCTGTTTTTAACCTGCAGTTTGAAGCCTATGATAAAAATCAAATTGGAAAAAAAAAAAACTTCCTCAGGAGGCTCAGAATATAATCTAGCCTTGCAATTTGAGAAAAAAAATATGTATTTAAAAAAGCCCAAGAAGGTACACTTTGAACACTCTTCTCACCCAAAACACACACTACTCTTTCATCAAGCCCTTAAGCATATGGAAACAACTGGCTGATGACAAAACCTGCTTTGTGAATAGGTTTTATTTTCTACTTCTATTATGCTAGCATTGACTATGAGCATTAAGTTTTAGCCAAAAGAAGGCAATCAGCTCTTTCAGATTACCTTCATCACTGTGTTTCTAATCAACAGAAAATTCCCTTTGCAATTAGCAGTCTTGAAAACAACAACAACAAAAAGTCCAAGTGTATTTTAGGCTAAGGTTAATAACAGCTTTAAACGCATTAGGCTTGGGAAACAAATGCCATAAAATGAGATATATTGATTATATAAAACAAGGCTTGTGTTTATGGAAGTAAGCTGCTAGGTATAATGAGGCTTCTATAGAATATGAAAGACCATCTGTTAGAAAAGTCAACAACACAGCGAAATTCTGCAGAGTGGTAGAATAACTCACCTTTTGCCTTTCAACAAAAAGCCAACAGGCAGAAAGCTTTACCACTTTTCTGTGACTCTAGTAAGCATCAGCACACCAGGCAGGAAAGAGTTACGGTGAGAAATGCCTTACCTGTGTGTTCTTGGTCTCTGGTTCAAGGAAGCTGTCCTTCCCGGACTGTGCTGACTGCCCAGTCTGGCAGGACTGGTCATGTAATCATTGGGGACTGTTGGTGGTTTGACTGGCTCCAGGGTTTTGTAAGGAGTATTTCGTCTGGACAAGGAAAAAAGATTTGAAGACAGAAAGATAAAGGATCAGAAGATCAAAAGGATAAATGGATGAAGTAGTGAAGCCATACGTTTTCTTCAGTTTTCATGAGAGATCACTGCACAGTGACCCACATTACAGTATATTAAACAAATTCCACTGGGCAGGGTAGACAGGTCACATTCAACTCTCTAAAGGGTTCTTATGTGGATAAATCCATGCAAGATGGCCTACAGCACATAAACTGATTTTAAAAGCCTAAACTGAATTTACCACCCAAAATATATTATTTGAAGTACATAACACACAATAGTTGCATCCGCATAATATTCTGGGGTTACCTTTCAGTACACTGCATCTGACAAACTCTTCCACTATAACGATTTCCTCTTTCCCCTTCTCTCCAAATGCTTTCCAAAAGTATTCCTGTCTAAAGGTATTCAACTCATTAACAGAACAGCAAAGCTAAAAGAGTCACAGCACAAGTTACATTTGCAATCACCAGTGCTGTTCCTGGCAGCACTTTTTCACGCTGTAATCAAGCAATCTCATACCACTTAGATTTTAAAGTGCCTCGAAGATGAGCTTCATTGTCTTCATTTTGCAGCCAAACAAAGCGAAGCCCAGAGACTTTCAAGGTCACCTAGCAGACCGCATCAAGTCAGAAATATAACATAGATCTTTCAAGATCTATTTATCCAATCCACTACTGCCTTAAAAACAGTGCATTTACTGTACTCAGCTGCAGAGTTCTTCAGTTCTCACCAGTAACCAAGCGACCCCTTGCAAGACATGGAATTTGGCAATGCACCAGCTAAGCAAAAACAAAAATACGAAACTACTGGCATTTCATCGTTTGTTCAATTACTGGTCATAACTCCGCTGGTAAATTATACAGCCTTCTGGTATTTTTTAAAAAAAACTTACTGACTTCCTTTCTACGGTATGGAATGCAACTACATCGTTTTATTATCAAAAATCTCTCAAAGAGAAAAGTGGAAATAGTGTAATTGTTTGCATGCACTGTGGTGTTTGTAAATTAGTTTGTTCATAAAAAGAAGCCCAGATGCTTTTAATATGCAGACTGCCACCACCTATAGATCTGCGAAAATAGATCAGCCGTGGGAAAAATAAACTTTGCATTCCAGTTGTGATAGGGAGAGAAAGCTCTAAATATTGCCAAATAAAATGACGTGAGGAAAATTTTAAATGTGCTTCCAACAGAAATAAGCTTGAAAACTAATGTTTTAAAGTATTCTACCTCAGAATGCACTGGTAATAGGAACTACTACTCAGCTCTGTAGTACTATTAATTTTTCCTGCGCAATTTAAAAATACTGTCAAACAAATACTGCAATTTAAAAATACTGTCGAAAGCAAACCCCCGCTACATCCTCAGGTTGAGCCATACCTCGGTTTCTCCTTGTTTTTCTCAGTTTCATTGAAGAACTCAAACTCCTAAGCAGTCAAAAACCAGTATCTGTCCATCACTCATGTCCAATTCTTCCCTTTGCCTTTCTGCCAGCCTAACGCAGAGGAGGAAAATGCTCTTTCCTGACACTGCCCAGCACTCCCCACGGCCCCCAAGGCTTCAGCGTGGTGCTGATGCCCATTGCCACCAGGGAGAACTACAGGGAGTCCAGGGCCTCGCTCTGCCCCAGGATGCACAACCGCAATCACTCCCTTCAACCAGCTCCACCAATTCCCTCCTTCTCCTGTGGTACTTCCAACCTGAGCTCCTGAGGTTTTTCACAGCTTCCCCCTGGGTCTCATGAAGAGACCCCGGCTTCCTGCAGTCCCTTTCCCTTTTCGTTCCACATGATTTCTGTGCAGGACTCCCTCCCCACCAATATTCCTTTTTTAGATAGTCCTGCCTTGGAGGGACGAGCTGCACAATAGGCAGCACATACTTAAAGGCCCGTATTACACACCAAGCTCATTCTGATTTTACGTGCTTATCTCTTTTTTGTGGATCAAAGGGAGAAGAGTGGTATCCTTGTGGCTTCTAGCAATTTTTTCTGCATATATTAGGGAAACAGTCATGCCTGTGATATTTCATGCTTTAGGAGCACACGGCTGCTCAAGACAAGAGCTGCGCTTCCCGAACAAGAAGAGCAGATCGAAATCTCTGTTAGGAACCCACATTATTCCTCCCCCTCAGCCAACTGCTGCCTCTTGTCAAGCTCATCTGGAAATGACATTCAGATGATTAATCCTCATCAGCCATCAGCTAAGGCAACCAAACAGCTCTGGCTTGTTCAGGGGGGGAGCATGAGAGAGAAGCAGCTCACCAGTACATCAACGCCACTGTTCCGCCAGCAAATGTCCAAGAGGACAGGAAAGTGCTGCCCAGCTTCCCAGGGCTGATAAACAACTATTTCCCAGCTGGGATAAGAGACACAATTGCAATACTGATTGCATGCCCTTGAGTAATGGGAATTTTTACAAAACATGCTGAGGAAATCTCTAGGGCAATTTCTCTGCAGAACACACAACAAACACTGCTATCGTGAAGCAGCAAAGCATCAAATCAGGATTAAAAATCACTAAGTCTCCAACAAAAGGAGTTGTTGCTTCTAATTTTCCTTGACCACTGCTCCTGATCCTCATCCTGTTCCGTCTCATTATTCCTTGTTTTTCCAGCTCCCCAGTTCTCCCAGACAACATATCTGAAGCCAACACAACCATGCCCACCAGCTTCACGGTGCCTTAGCCCTACAACATATCTGAAGCCAACACAACCATGCCCGCCAGCTTTACGGTGCCTTAGCCCCCCAGAGCATAAAGGAAAGGCAGTGATAAATAGGTAAAAAGTCTTATTTAGGATGCTTTTTTGGAAGATGCTGTACAGTTGGACAGACAAAAAAACCCAAACCCCATACGGCATGTGCTCCGAGTTTTCCAAGTATTAATATTTTAGTTTCTAGCAACAACTACTTGCTGGCATACCAAGATAAGCAGATTTCAGTCCCTGCAGGTCCACAGCAGCAAAACAGATGCTACAGTGAGGAACTCTGGTCACAGTGGGACTCGGGAATAGCAAAATCCTTCCTCATTTAAGCAGGGAAATAAAAATGCACAAGCCTGTGAGAATCAGTGTTGTCAACATGTTCGCAATGCCATGAATTTTGCTTAGATAATAGAACAAATACGGCACCAATGGCCATTTCATACCTGTTATAATATAAAGAAATGAGTAAACAAAATCTTAGCAATGAAGTCTTTCTCCCACTAAAGTGGAAACCTTATTGATATTCTTTTGTGTCGCTAAGGATTTATCCCTCAAAATCAGGAACAACAATAGCCTCCTCACTTACCCACATCCATAATAAACCCTTCCCCTGTGAAAAAATGTTCTTTCAGAATGTTATCATGAAAATAAGAGTCAATGCAGCTGAAAGGATTTATACAGGAATGGTAACTGTGTTTTTTTTCTAAAGGCAATCAGAACTGCCATCTACCACTGTATTTAAGAAACACCAACACCACCACAATTAAAATTTTCTATTACACAGGAGGGACCAAGCAGTCTTCACTCTTACCCTAGAGTTCCCCGGCCTGACATGGGAGGACTTGGTGGTTTTTGTGTAGGCGGATTTGTTCTTGACAAGGTGCCAGTTCTTGCAGGCTGGTTATTTCCATGCTGAAATAAGGGAAAACATGATTTTATTTTTATAACAGAGCAGCTCTATTATTGACAGGGTTTTTTTTCTGGGTTTTTTTGTGTGTTTTTTTTTAAGTGTAAGAATATGAAGTGAGAATTCCCAGACAGCTGTCAAACAGCAAGTTTTCAGCTACACACAAGACAGACACCAGTAAATACAAAGAGTCTAAATACAAGCTTAATGTTATTTTCACTATTAATTTACAACAGATATCAGAAAGATAGGCAATTGACATGTTCGTGCACGTATCTCTTATATGCTCTTTTCTTCACAGGAAAGCCGCATTTGTGTTCATTTCTGTTTGGGTGTTAATAATTTAAATCACCTTTAGCACTGACAGTACAACACAGTCAGCATAGGCCCACAATTTCTCAGTTTGCCCCTGCTATTTGACTAGAAGAGTCATTCAGGTTGTCTGGGAAGTCTCCTGCAAAAAATGTCAGTGAAGGGATTCAAGGCATCTACTGAATTCAGAGCAAAGCACTACATGTGTTAGAGAAATTAATGTATCTATGTATAAATGCAGATGTCAATGTATCGCAGATATATTGACACACGCTAAACGCTGTAAATAAAAAATAAAAATCAAGAATAGCACATTTAATCTAAATATCCTATGGAAAGCAGAGGACAGCGTAAGAGAGTGGTAGTTTTTTAATGGCTCTGCAGCCTCTACTATCAGTCACATGAGGAGGCACTGTGGGTCAAAGGAGAAATAACACTTCTTACCTTGGCTTTTAGCCACTTAACGTTGGCAACAAAGGGGGGGGAAAAAGGTAGAAATTAATGGCAGATCCATCACAACTGATAGGACAGGTTAAACTACAGATTATCACATTTTAAAAAATAATCATTTGTGTCTGATAATTCGCTACATCCCAGTACACCTAGAGAGATTTTACTGGCTTAGTCATTGAAAGTTCTGCAACTAAGTGAGCACAGGAATAACACTTGCGTCAAAATTAAGTTCAGCTGAGCTTCGCCAGATTTGTTTGCCAGGCTTCCCACGGGCAGTAAAGAGTTGAAAAGCCTTTTGCTGACCATTCAAGTCCAAACCCAAATCAATGCTATTTCAATGGCAACGTGCACTTAAGAATTTGTTCACAAAACCACAGTTTCTGCTAAATGGTGCAAAATAGACTCCCTTGTTGTTCTGACACTTAACCTTCACGTGTTTTGAAGAACTCCTAGCTGCTGCACTGAATGGCAAAAGAGAAAACTGAGTTCTCAAACAGGATGAGCAGCAGTGCCTTTCACCTCTGGTTTATTGATTGAAATCTGATTCAAGCCAGCACAGTGCTGGCTCCTCAAAACTGTGTTGGCAATGCTCTAATGATTGTTATTCTAAAATTTTAGCTCTTCAAATCAAGCCATGTAACGGCTCCACGGTATCAGTTTTACAGCCTTCATGTCTGCAGAGAAAAAAAGAATATGAAAATTTGGCCTTACGAGGAAAACAAATGTAAAATTTTAAATAAATTCAAGTTGAGTTCTCCAATTTCATTTGGGGTGTGGGAGGACTCACGTTTTGGAATGAGGTAAAGCATTAGTTTCACACATATACAAACCAAGCAAACACAACCCCCCCAAACATAAAATAATCCCAAAGCTTTTTTTGAGGTTGTTTAAACCGTCACTCCCAGAACAAGCCTCCTAATGCACAGCTTTTCCAACTGTGGTTTGCACCTTCTTCTCCTCCTCCTCTTAAGAAACATAGACCAGTTTGAAGGCAGCCATGAACTCAAAAAAAAGCCAAGCAAACGAGCATACATAAAAAGACATGCTATACAGCAATGTGCGTATGTCAGATTTTCAACAGGGGCTGCAAAACCACTGAAAAACGGCTGGAGTTTACAAATCAAAAGAGGTTGAAAGCCACTGCCCTTAAGACAGTCATATTACAAGAACAGAAACACAAAGCCTTCTATAAAATTCAAGCGAAATAGTTTAGCTGTAGTAAGTAAATCTAAAGGTCATCCCCCATTCCATCCCAGTCTGGGCAGTGGCTCATGAGCAGAGTGGCAGAATTAAGGTGTTTAAACCACTTCTGTCCCCACACACTCATTGCATGGGTAAGTGTTTCATTTCATTTTTAAAAACAGGCTTTTAGCAATGAAATTTGCTTTCCCCTCTCACAGGAATACATGATCCTTCCCCTTACTTCAAGAGTCGCCAAGGGCAATGGCATAACACAAGGAATTTGCTAGAAGAGACCAAGAAGTGATCCTCTTGGTCCCATCCCTCCTCAGCAGCCATGGATGGAAACCTTTTAAAGGCTTAAAAGGAAGGGTGACATGGTTTCTTAGCCAGTCTCTACTACTAAATTTGCCTGCCTCAAAAACACAAACTCCAAACCCTTCCTCTCTCTTTCCTTCCCTTACGTAGCATCACTCAGCACTTATGGCGAATCTTTCCACCTCCTCCCTCTTCACTTCTGCCTCCACTGCAGCGCCAATATGAATATTGACATTTAGCAACGACTCAGGAATCTTCTTAATATTTCAAATCTTTCTGCTGCTAAGTACTGTCTAACACACTAAACACATATCTGAAGTCCAACAGCTCTTGGCCTTTATTCTGATCTCTGCCACTAAATCAGGTGAGCTTTATCTCTTTTAGTACCAGTTAAACAACACACAGGCAGACACATATAATTCTTTATTGTGCAAAACAATTAGTAACTGTTCAGATAGCGCTTTCTATAAGTAAAAAGCTCTGTACATCTCTTCTCTGTTGCTGCAGTATAAACAAGAGTCATATGGGCAGACAAACACAGAAGGAAGGAACACAAAAGGAACAGGGATTCTTACGGGAAAGGATGTCCTGATCCAAAAGACAGAAGTAAGGGAGGAAAGCAAATGAATCGAGGCGAGATGAACCATATGGCTATTTAATCATTGTCAATAAGCTCATTAATTAGGAGTAGACATTTTATTTTATTTATTGGCTGAGCTTATGAGGTCAACCTTGCTGCATTTCTTGGTCTGAAAACCAAATTTAGTGCTTTCTAAGAAATTAAAAATACTGCTTGAAACTGGAAACAATTTAGGCAGCAGGGTCTAGACTCATTACAATTTTAAGAAAAACTGGAAAAAAGACAGTGGAAAACCAAAAGGAAAAGCAGGCACGCGTTTAATGCAGGTTTAGGCATCTCTCTACAAACGTCCCTAAGGCCAGCCAGCCAGTTGGCACCAACTGCCTGATCAGTTCTGAGAAGGTCACAGCCAGGAAGGAAGGAAATGCAGGGCATGAGGAAAAGCAGCAGCAGCATGTGTAAGGTTCACAGCTTGAAGAGGGAAGAGACTGTTCTGAGAGGGATCTATAAAATAAGAGATAGGAGATGCAAAAGGAAGAAAAAAAAAAGCTTAGTCAAATGAAGAGCAGCACTGAGAGCACCTTCAGAAGCTGGACTTAGTTGTACTGTGTGCTCAGGGGAGAGTTTTCAGCCAGATATCTGGGTGATGTACACATCAGAACAAACACATGTGCAGGCTTGCTGGGGATGCTTATGACACTGAGGCAGACACCTAGACAGATCAGGATGTGCCCAGAAACAAGCGAGCATGGTAAGCAGCAGCATTGCTTGGGGATTCTTGCAAGCTTCATCGCAGAGACACGTTTTAAAGAAGCAAGCAGAACAGTTTTGCCTTTCCAGGGAAAACCCGTCAAGCGTGGATAAAGTTAAGGGTTGTCACAAAATCAAGAGAAAGAAATCACAGTCTCAGGTGCAAGAAAGAGGAGTCAGCCTCACTGCACTTCCAAAAGATCAGAGCCAGGGCAACGGCGCATCCTCAGGGTTTTGACAGGTCGGCCAAGGACTGAGAGCCAGCAGTGGGCTGGACAGGAGTAATGCAATTAAAACAACAGGCAAAAAGAGGTGTCTGGAATAGCCACATAAGGCATTTAAAGTCCAAAGCAAGGCTGCTTCTGCAACTGATGCCAGAAATTCAGAGCACCTGGATTGGGAATTGTAGCTGTGGGTTTGGACAGGACGAGTAATGTTTTGGGACAGTCAAGCATTAACTGTAAGTACCAAGTAAGAGGCTTACTTGCTTAAGGCAACTATTCCAGCAATTCCAGCATGCTCATTTCTGGTAGTCTAAACAGTACAAAAGTATCTGCTGACAAAGGCAGTACTGCAGGTTTCTGTAACTTAGGCCAAAGGGACAAGACCAAGAACCGCACAAAAAGGTAGGGTAAGAGGCAGCCAGAAGTATCTACTGGTAGCCAAAGGATGTCCAGACATTTGAGGGACCCTGCTGGCTTGGCCTCAGGAGACAGCCATCTAACCAACTGCTTTTAATAGTACCATGCCAAGTAACAAGTCATGGGGGGACATTAGTCATGATTCAGGAAACCAGAAAGCTATTAATTGAGTAATAAACAGTGTTTGGAAAACCAGGGCTAGGGACATTGCACACAACTCATTTGTGTGAGAAATGAATCTGTAAGTGCAAAAATACAAAAGACCACTTGCCCACAGGACCAAATCCTTGTAACATTGACATCCAGCAACTTTCTCCTGAACATTTCAGCTACAAGCTCTCAATTTCAGACTGCAGAAGCTTCAAATCTCTATGCAGGTTGGCTGTACTTCCCTGCCGTATGTCATGGTTTCTCCAACTCCTGAAGTTAAAGAGCCAGGCTCGCTCTATATCCTGCCATACCTAGGATGACTGAAAGCTGTCATTAAAGACCATCCAATATAAATGCTGAACAATGGAAACAGAGATTTAAAAACTGTGTCAGTCTAATCTGCATGAATAGTAAATTCCTGTCAGACTCAGAACTTTAATATGCCTGCTCTGTAAAAGCAATAACCAGCCTTAGATCCATTACCTTTGACCAGTAATCTCAGTCATAAACAACAACAGAACAAAAATCACAACACCATGATTGCCCTTGATGACTCTTTAGTCAACCTTCTTTTTTACTTAAAAAGGTATTTCCTTTATTAGCGAAGGGAGGATTATCTGAGACACCTCTACAGAAAGGCAGATGGCCATAAGACCTTTTCAAGTGCTATTATATATCTGCAGCTATGCAATTCAATTGCCTTTAGGCATCCTCATGGATTTTTGCACAAGATCTTCTCATCAGTGGAGCAGTTTTGGAGTACCACAAGATGACAGAGAGCAAGAAAAGCGGATGGAGGGGTACTTGTACATTAAGATATGGGATGCCTTTAGAAAAGATACAGTAAAGCACCAAGTCTAGAACATGGCTTCCTTACAGAAATCAAGCTAGGGACTTTGTGAGAATATGTAATCAAACATGTTTTTCAAAAGACAGGCTGTACGTGGGTGTCAGACACTCAGGGTAACACACTTCTGCCACTAGTTCTGTGCAGTTTTAAAGAAATAACTCCAGTGTTTCAACTTCCTTACCCGAATGGGTCAGAAAGCTTTTTTGTTCTTTATTTCCTTACAGCCTATTGTAAGGCAGAAAATTTTGAGAAAATGTAGGTTCCAAATCAATATTTATTTCAAAGTTTAACAGTAAGTAAGTAGGTAAGCCTCTCTTCAGTGACATTTTACCTTTAACCAAAATCTCTCCCAGTATTACTTGCAATCTAGTAATTACATAGTCTTCTGTCAGCAGTAACCAGGCGTATGTAGCTTGTCAGTATTGCTTCTCTCCTATTTTTTTTTTGTTTCCAAACTGGGCAGATAAAAATTTTCAAATTAAACTGCAATCAACATAAAAAAACCCGCTTGTGGATGAGAGACTAACTTAATATTGTTCCCTCAGCACTCAGTAGTCTTTTTCAGAGAAAGACACCTATAGTCCCAGCTTTAAATACCTCAAGCTTTTTGAATTCTTTGAGTTGGTAACTTTGAATCTAGCTGCAAAAAGGTTAATGTAAGAAAAAAATCCAACATTAGAAAATAAGACCTTATAGATCTGAGTTTTCTCTGCAACCTACACTGTTATCAGATGACACTACACACGTTTTGAATTTTCAGTAGCAAATGCCCCATGAAATACACAGCATTAACACTCCCAACAGTCATTAAAGTTGGCAACAGGAAGAGTTACTTTTCCCCCAGAGAGGCGTTCTTTACCCTACAGCAATATTTACTGTTTGGCCATGACCCCAGAGGGATGATGTGACATTAATGAAATTGGCAACACGACATCCTTTGAAGCGTGAGTGTCCGACAGAGGCTAATACAGAAACAAAGGCAGCAGACACTCAGGTTCAGGATCCCCGGCTCGCTTTGTTTTTCTTACAGTGAATTATTTAAAAGTTAATACTTAAGTGGCTAATAAATAAAAGGTCTTATCCTCAAGGGGAAGCAAGCACAATTAGGTAGCCTCTAACCCTGACATCAGCACCTCATCCTCGTTGTTCTTTTGCAGCAATACCGAGGTAAGGTCAAGGACTGCAGATGAGTAGTGCAGGCTGAGAAGTGTAACAAGGATGAGAGCAAGGCTCCCTTCTCCAAGCTTAGTATTTGGTAAATTGTGGCCCAATCCCTATTTAAAGGGAGCCCTTCCAACATCCAATCGCTTGAGAAATATTTCCGAATGCTTAACTCCTATTTGACTTCATGGGCTAGAAAGCTTCTTGCGGTTTTAATGCACTGAAATGCAAGGGGTTTTTATAGTGATGAAATTCTGATTTTTTTTCTTAAAACAAAGCTGAGAAATGAATAATCTTCATATAAAATTCAAGCTTCGTTTTGCAGAGCTATTAGTTCCTTAAAACAAACTTGATCCAGTTACAGCTATTATACATTTCAATTTTGCATGCATTTAACATTTTATCTGCCTCTACCATAAGGCATCATTTCAATTTCCTACTTAGCTGCCATCTTACAAATTGCTGCAATTCCACCTGCCTCCTGTTCAGTGAGGGAAAAAAAAAATTACGATAAATTCAAAGGCCAACTTCAGCATTTTTAAGGCAGCTTCCAAGCTTTCTCCTCCTTCTCCCCGCTCTTAAACTGAGGATTTTCTGTATGAGTAATTGTATTTGACCTATTTATTTGCTGGCACACCACCTTTTTTTTTTTTCCCTTCCACAAAAGAAGGGGAAAAAAAAGGAAGGAAATGTTAAAGTAGTCTCTGCCTAATAATTTTAAACCAAGCTCTACACAAGGTCAGCTCTCACATCACGACAGTTACTTTTATTTACCAAGGATGACTTCAGCTACATTCCCCTATCCCCAGAGGGTGACAGCTGAGCAACTACTTGACAGACTGGCAAAAATGCTTGCCTGTGTGTTTCCTGGAGCCATCCATACACAATATTTGTGTTGCAAGGGAAAGCCTTCTCACTACAAAGCAACTTTAAAAGCTTTCCTGATTTTGACCGATGCTAGCCTTGGCTTCGTAGGCAGGCATATAAAAAACCCAAACAACGTTACTCCTTTTGGAGACTTTGCCTGTATCTGCCCCTGCAAAGGGAAGGACCAAGGCGAAAGCACCTCTGTGATCCTAGGATGCTCTACAAAAGCTTTCCTACCAAGAAGCTGCTGGAGGAGGAAAGAGCACTGCCTTCCAAGGAAGTATCTCCCATCAGGAAGGAAATCTGCTACAAAGAGAGGTTGCTCATCATCATCCACTATCCCCACCCTCATCATCTGCCCCCACAGAAATTGTTAAATGGAGCTGAGAGTGTGGCATGTAGAGCCCTTTTCCACGTCCCAAGTGTAGGCATCTGCTTCTGCATCCTGTCTACACAGCCATGAGAAGCATCAGACACACAAGGAAAATGAGCCATGAGGATGCATAGGTGTTTCCACATTTGCTCAGAAGGCACAGGGGAAGAAAGTATTTACTCTGAGCACTACCCATTACCCATCTTTCTATTTTTATTTTTTTTTAAATTCTCTGGCGCAGTATTTTTAAACTATTTATATAAAACAATTACCTCTTAAAATATGCTGCCTATTTTAATGTCGTTTTTCCTTGGATCAGTATTTCATGAATGAAATAAAAACAGAAACAGGCTATAATCCAGCCTGTATCTTGGATTTCTCTTCCTTGCATTTTTCCTTTCTGCTTCTCTATCAAATTCTGTACCAGAACACAGAGAGTTCCATTAACAGCAATAAACTGTCACCTACAGATTTCAGTGTTGCATAATTTTTATTTAATACTTAAATGTCAATGTATGTGTTGTACTGTATTTTAGTGACAGTTGCCACAGCAGAAAACATTCAAGGACCTGTGAGTTAGTCAGATTAACAATTGCTCTAGACAGAACTCAAATTTCTTTTCCTTTAGAAAAACTTGTTTCTAAGGTCTTGTCAGGCATGTTGCTGTCCCAACTGGGGTGAAATCTTTGGTCAAGAAAATAAGATTTAACAGAGTCTGAGGCATCTTCTAAGACCCTTTCGGAGAAGACAAGGTCTGCAGTTCAATTTATTGCTTGCTTCTCCCTAGTCTGTAAGTTCAAGAGGCAACTCAGATTCTGAGCATCATCATTTTTTGTGTTGAATTCAGACAGGGCTTGATCCAGTTTAAGTTGTTTGGGTTTGGTTTTCTTATAACAGCACTATCTACATCTAGGTCTGCAGACAAAGCAAGTTACTTCCTTCAGAATTATGATCTGTATCACACTCTCGAAACCCAAGTAATATGGTGGCTAAAACAATTACGTCATTCACTCAGCGCACTCCTCTCAACCGTGTGTCCAGTGAATGTCAACACTGGTGAAGGTGTCAAATGCCTGACAGCCACCTGAAACTATACACCTGCGGCCTGGCTGGCTGCTTATTTTAGTTGTTTAAACAAGTCTACACAGAAAACACCAACATCATTTTTCTACTAAGTGGTTCATGCTTTCCACAGCCATAAAAAAGACTTAGGCAAATCAATGAAGAAAAAGTAGAAAGATACAATTCGTAGCTGACTTGTAATGAGTTGATAATTTGGTTACTACTGGAAGCTATTTCGCCTCTGAACAGATCAAGTTTTTAATATAGGAATAAATCACTTTTTTTTTCAAAAAAAACCAAAAAACAACAGACAAAAACCTTTACTAAAAACATTCCATAAGATTTGCCTAGAAATAGACAAGCAGCACCTCATCTCCACTCCCTAGACAAGTAAGAGTCACATTAGTAAAAATAAAGACAGCAGTACTCATAGAATAGTTTGGGTTGGAAGGGATCTTAAAGATCAGGTAGTTCCAAAAAGGTAGTTCCAACCTTCCTGCCCTGTGCAGGGACACCTTCCACTAGACCAGGTTGCTCAAAACCCCATCCAGCCTGGCCTTGCACACTCCTAAAAGCAAACAGTTATACCAGAAAACACAACTTCTACACCTTAGCAATTACAGCATTTATGGATCAAGTAACTTGTTTTGAGCCTGCACAATACAAGTAGTTCAGCAAAGCATCAAATTCAGAGACCAATTACTCTGCCTTTTAAAAATCTTCTACAGCACTTGATCCCTGGAGTACTTAAATGCAGAAACCAATATCTTGATATTGAATTTTTGAATTCCTGTATTCTCTATTTATAAAGCTCTCTCCTCGAATGAAGAGACCATACTGAAAAAAATACCAATTCCTCTGACCCTAGTGTTTCTGTTTTACAGCAATTCAGAGCTTTTCTTCTACAATCCTTCTACAAAGGATTGTGCTTCATCCAGTCTGGCTTACATTATTAGTGTAAAACAACCTTAAGAGTCACCAGTTTAGTACAGGTGTAGCCACAAACAAAACAAAAAATCAGGTACTCCACAGTCACGACATTAGTTATAGCCTAGAGCTGTCATGGTATAGAGCTGCTTTCTAACTGGTGCTGGAATTAAGACTCTTCGGGGCATTTAGAGGGTGACTATGAAGCAGGAGGTACCCTGGCCTCTTCTGCGTCAAATAATTCTGAAAGATCTGTTCCTGAAGAGCTCGGCGGTTCAAAGGACACATGATGGGCTGATCTAGTTGCACAACCGACTGACCACAGCATATCAAGCTTTAGAGGATGCACAGGTGCTGAATAAAAGCTTTTTAATGCCATTCTAGGAAAGACTGTGATGAACTGAAGATATCTGGAATACCTGCTCAAGGGGGACACAAAGGTAAGTTTTATAAAAATATGTTCAGGGAACATAAGGTGTTATATTAATTCACTTGAGCTATGACTATTTCAAGGGAGGCAGACACTGATTTATGCAGATTTTTATTTAGAGAAAAGGAAAATAAAACTGTCTGAAAGCACAAATGAGACTGCGACATCAAATGCCACTAGCTGATCCTCATTCTTCTGACCACCCTTCCAAAAACCTCAACAAAAAACCTACCTCACTAGCCAGTCTCCCCACAACAGATAACTTAATTTTTTTTAATAACGAAAGAAACAGAGAGTGACAAAGGCAATTTAATCAGAGGAGGAAGGAGTGATAATTTTAGAAGTCAATCATGGCTTTTTTGATGAGTCATTAGCCTAAGATCATAAAGCCATTATTTCCAGACACTGTGACTACCGCTGACAGTCACACGGTTATGGCAAACGTTGCTCAGAAAACCCTCACTGTAAAACTATCTACTTTGTCATTCATATGTTCGTACACGAGAGCATGTCAAACCATAAACCTTCCTACCACGAATGAACTAAACATTTTAAGGTCAGTAACTTTCTGCCCCAACCCCATCTCCTGGTCTGTGCTACCTGGGAGTCCTCAAGTGTCCAGATATTCTTACCTTTACGCCATGGCCAACATCATCCAGCACCGTGTAGTCTATGGGTTTTCGAATATACCTTACAGGACGTTCCATGTTCGCTGGCGCTATAATTTTGTGAGTTCTTGATGTGTTCTTATTGGTCGTCAAAATGCCTATCTCTCTGCGAGCGACCTTTTCTTTATGGATGTCCACAGTCTAGATTAAAAACAAAAAGTACGAGTTTCTTTAGGCATTTGCTGTTTTCTTTACAGAGCTATCTACATGTTTAGGCTTCACTAGTATACAAAGAGTCTGAATCAAGTTAATGCTGCTGGAAGGATGCCAGTTTATTGACAAAATGAGTTTAATCCACATGAACATTGTTTGAAAATTACACTTTAATGAAATAACCAGTATTAATAATAAAATTACAATTATACATTAGTGCTTTGACACTCTGAAGACACTATGCAGCTACAGTCCTTGCAGATTAACCCTCAACATTCTTTTGACTGACAATAGTAATAAATAACCCCACAGCTGGGAAACCAGGACAGACAAGCTAAGCAATTTGCCCGCAGCCCCAGAGGGAGACTAAGCTTGGGAAGTCTGTGCAGTAATGTCTTTCAGCAAAGCCATCGGTGCATATCAGAGTAAGAGTCTGCACAGAGAAGGACTAATTTCAGCACTGAGGCTAGTTTCAGCCACGCTGTTTCTAGCAGCTTTCCTTAAAGAATAAAACAGAGCCTTAAAGATGCAAGTAAAGGAATATAAAATGTGCTGAGCTCCATCCTTTCAGGAAATACCTAAACAGACAAAGAAAGGTCAGTTCAGCAGTCTGGGAAGGATCAAACTAAGCTTCGCATAACAGACATGCTTCTACATGCACTATAACCACTGCTCAAACCCTAGCTGAAGAAGAACAAGTAAAAATCAAGCATCAGATGCCACAGGAAGTACCACCTCTGGCGAGCCTATTTCAAGATACAGGGATTGAATTTACTGGTTTAAACACCGACCACAATCTCATTGCAGGAGATGGTATCTGATGAAAACCACCACTCTAAGAGACTCTAAACAAAACCTGTCAAGCCACCACTTTTTCCACTAAGAAAAATAATTCTCAGTCTGTAAGCATCAATTCCTCCTGGAGAGACTGTCATAGAAGCAGAGTCAAAGTTCAGAAAGAAAGAAAAATCCTTGTCTATCAGCACTTGTTTGGGTACATCTCTTGAAACGGTCTAATCTAAAATAGATGTTGTGATGTGCAAGGTTTTGTTTAGTGAAGCAGAGTCAAAGATGAAGCACTGCATTAGTTTATACTTCTCTTTTACATGAGGCGAGATAAAAAAGGCAAGGTAAGCATCCAGGAAATGAACATTTCTTGCAAAGACAGCATTCAGTGTTCAGAGTTCATTACGAAAGCCTCTAACTGAACTGTTTTTTTCATTAACTGCTTCTCCAGAATAAGTACAGAACGAAACAAAATTGTCCTTAACAGCTCTGACACATGGCATTGCAGATTACAAGTGGGAACATAAGTGGAGAAGCACCTAAAAGCAGTGACATCAAGCAGGTTTGTTTTCACAGCTTAAAGCTAAATAACAAGCAACTTGTAACACTGTTAAAGGTTCTTTTACTTTGGCAATGCACAGAATTTTAAAAGAAATAAGAGCTGTAATTTTCCAGAGCAATGTAAGACATTAAATGTGTGTGTCTGCATTCTTACTTAGAATAAATTAATTATCTCAATAAAGCTTTGGAGTAAGCTATATTGTTCTGAGTGCTCACGCTCTGAAAAATCACAAAGTCAAGAATAAAAAGCACCCTTCCAAATGACACATTCCTACACGTCAGGCGTTTACCACTACATCAGTTATCAGCCACCGCATCCACGTTTCCTCTGGCAGCCACTCTCACAGGCAAGAGCGAAGACTTAGGAACAAGACTACCCGTATTTCTTCAACTCCAGGTATTATTTGTTCTTTTCCTTTCAGAGACTAAAATACACGTCAGTTCTGCCTTACAGTTTGCTTTCAGCAAGATCAAGAAACAATATCCAAGTGCTGTGCTACATGTTCTCAGATAATCTCTCTTCCAGTTCTTCTGTACAACCTGAACCCTTTTGTTCAGCGGTAACGCAAGTATCAAACTATCTTACAGAACTCTTTAATAATATGCAAGTCTTCTTATTTTGTAATATATGAGCACTCTAAAGGTGAAAAGAACCTTTAGAGTCACACTACTATGCCCCTTGAAATAAATCCATGCTTCTACTTCACTCTACAAGCAGAATATGTTGTTACTAATAAATTCATTATTAGTCAGTGGGTGGACTAAAATGCATCTTTATACTATGAATTTTCTTAAAAGAAAAAAAGAAACCAAAGACAACAAAATCCTTCACAGGACAAAAAGATATATCTTCTCCTAAAAAGTAGTCCATGCAGACTGACTTTTCCTCCCTGTGCTGAACAATGAAAATTCCATAAATTACCAGAACAGAGGATAAGAAATTCCATGAACAGATGCTGTACCATACATGTTTTGGAAAATAACTCAAGTAATCTCACAACAAATTATTGTTAATGGAAAAAAAAACCCAAACACAAAAAGAACATATATTAATTATATCAAACAGCTTATACAAAATGAAATATGGAACAGCAATTTGTAAGGTCTTTCCGTAGATTTCAGTAATGTAAATCAAGCAAAGAGAAGACTGTCTACACCACAGTGCAGGGCCAGCAACTTATGGCACATATGTAAGTCGTGAACGGCATGTGCTCGTGCAAGAGGCTAATTCGCTGCTCAAAGCAAATGAGACTGCAGCTCTTGCCACATCTGCTACACCGGAAGAACAAGGTGGTATTTTGTCCCTCTGCAAAGCAAAGGCTCCCAGCATATGCTTTGCCCAGAGCAATATGCTGCCCGTCAGCTACTAGACAGCATCTTGCTTCTTTGAGAAGAAATTATTTTTTTCTAGGTCTATAAAGACTGCATGTTATTAATTGTTATGTGATAATTATGCAAAACAAAGCATATAACAGTTGCTCATTCTTGTGTTTTTATTTATATCTTATTTCCTTAATTTGACGTGGAAGTCTATTGTTTAGTCATAGGCAATGTTCTTCACTTCCAAAAGAGGGAAAACTCAAACCACAGGCAAATTCTAGCAGGATAGCATAGCTATCCAGCCATTTAACAGTTAATTCCCAAGAGAGAAAAACCACATATACCAGGTAACAGTGAAACTAGACCATTCTCAAAGGTCTGGCTTAGTTTGTGATTTCATGCACAAAACCTACTTTTAAGCATCAGACACAGAGAGGGAAGAATAGCAAACTGGCTTGGGTTAACACAGGTTAACAAGCAATAGCAAACTGAGCAGCTTCAAGTATGCTTGGCCTATGCTGAAACATTAATACCTAGCATAATTTAAATTTTGTCAAACAGGGATGGGATTCTCACTCCTAGACAACATAATTCTGCAAGAAAAAGGCCAGCATTGTACCGATTTGCAGAAGAGAGAGAAGGCAGCCCTTCCAAGAGCACAATAGTTTTCCTTTAGGAAGCAAATTTAAACTAAACCATCAAACAAATCCCTTTGCCTTCAGAACTGTGTGCTAGGGACCGTGCCAGCTAATCCCAGAAGCGAAGTTAAACTTGGAAGTTGAAGGAACTGTTAATGATTAGCTGCCTCTGCTATCTGTCTGCTTCAAACTATATGAAAAAAAAAAAGTTGATCAACAGGATGTAGAGTTAAAATTTAACTGTTTGCTTTCTCAGAAGTCGCCTCAAGGCCAAGGGCAGCACAGCAATGATACAGCAAATTGCTGTTCTTCTCGTTTTCTATGCTGCAGATGCCTCTATATCCATTTACTACAGTGTGCAATCCTAGTATAAACACTTTACAAGAAATACAGACTGCAGTACATTTGGCCAAGGTAATTTGAGGATATCTAAATATTTTAATAAAGCCCACATATATAGGGACACTTAAAAAAAGAGAGGAAAAAAAACCAAACAACTTTCAAGTTTTGACAATCTTTTTAATCCTGAATCACCACAACTCAAATTTATGAGCCACTCCTTCTCTCACTAAATGCATGTACAGCTAGTAAAGAACAGGGGGAAAAGAAAAAAAAACACCAAACCCACAAACCAAGATCTCTATCAAATCAACTCAGTCAACCAGGTATTGCCAACTTCAGGCTGCCCACAAATTTCCACCAAGCAAAATACCATTAAGATTTGTGTTAAATTGTACAGGAAAACTCCAACTTCAGGCTTGCTACTCTGCTCCTCCCCAGTTGCTGAGGAATGAATTGGTAACAGCACACACGCTCACCTGGCAGCCGGGACTGGAGGAGCACAGTTGTCTTACCAGTGAGCTGGAGGAAGCTGCCAGGCTTTTGGGAAGAATGGAGAGTGAAAAACAACTGCTCAGTCCTCAACAGTGAAAATGGTGGCTATCAGGTAAAACTAGTACAGAAATAAAACCTCCCAAAGAGATTTGACCATACACTGTAGGAAGCTACAAATTAAAAATTACACAAAACACCAAACCCCCCCAAAAATCAAACCACCACAGACTTCCATCCATGAATATGAGGATGAGTGAAAGTCACTTAAAGGGCATTTCTTTGATTAGAAATCTAACATCTAAAACACAATAGAAAAAAAATAATCCTAGAATTACACCACCAGTTTTACTGACAGTTTTCCAGGCCATTTCACACAATGGTTTTAAAAACTTTTATTTTTACATCATGAATATCCTTCAAACAAATGTGCTGCTGTCAGTAACTTTTCGATTTGTCCCTAGGCTCACTCAGACAACAAGAAACTTAGGCTCAAAATCCACAGGATTCCTCAAGCTGCTACTTTAGAGAAAGTGAGGAGAAAAAGAAGACCAAACAGCTTGTTATTATCAACAGCCTTCTGTGATTTTGACAGTTTCTCTTTTTTGATTTTTCAGTTTGTGGTTGCATATAAGGTTGGGTCTGTTACTAACACTATTTCAAATTAGTAAAGCCCTGGTTACAGGGTAGTCAGAGTTACACATAGCTAAATGTTAGCAGAATAGATCAGAATTACTTTACAGAAGCAAAACCACAGACATAAGACCTATCAGTCATGCATGCAGATGACCTGCTACCACTTCCCACCCCCACCTTCCTAGCATACTTGGTGTAATCACACTTACTGAGCCTTGGTGACCTGCTCTGCACAAAGTTGGTGCGGTACTTCCTGAAAATAATCTCTTCCACACCTCAAGTACTCTCTGCCGTTTTGGGTGCCTCAATGCAAGAAGGACATACAACTATCAGAGTGTGCACAGAGGAGGGTGACCAAGATGGCGACTGTCTCAAGAGCAAGAACAGTCGAGGTCACTTGGTTTGTTCAGCTTGGAGAAGGCTGAGGGGTGACCTCATCACAGTCTACAGCTTCCTCAAGGGGGGCAGTGGAGAGGGAGGTGCTGATCTCTCTGGTTGAACTAGATGATCTCTAGGGGTCCCTTCCAACTCTGGTAATTCTTTGACAGCCACTGATAGGACATGAGGAAATGGAATGAAGCTGCATTAGGACAAATTCAGACTGCACATTAGGAAAAGGTTCCTCACTGAGACAGTGCTTGGTCACCGGAACAGACTCCCCAGGGAAGTGATCAAGGCCCCGTGCCTGTCAGAGATCAAGCATATGGCTAAGAGTGGCATCCAGACTTCTACAAGAAGCAGAGAGTTGGACTCAATGATCCTTACGGGTCCCTTGCAACTTGAAACATTCTATGTTAAAGTCAGTATTATTGAAAGGCAAGTTAATGGAGAGAACAGTATTTCATTCATTCTACATCTAAGAGCAATGCAATTCCCTTAAACAAAGGGCACTGCTGGCAGTAAAAGAGAAAAGAATGACATAAGGAAGAAAAAAAAGTAAGATTTCTCGTCAAAGACAAGCCAACTGGAACACTAGATTTGATGTATGAAGTCAGGCTAGCAATCTGTCAAATACGGTATCTCCTTCCAGCAGAAACCGTGCCTGATGTTACACAAAACACCAGGCAAAGGCACAAGTTCTAGATAGAACCTAATCAATAAAACCACGGAACACATGGGACAGTGAGTGGTGCAGAGAAAGAAGTTCACTTTCTTTCTTAAACCTCTGGGACAATTGTCTGGATTCCAAGCTTTATTATTTATTTTTGAATAAAAGGTAAGATCTATTTTACTACCTGTAAAAATAAGTCACAGCTTCAGATTTAGTTGCTCATAGCAGCAAAATACATAATGTTGAATGTTACAAACACTGTATATTTACTAGAAAATGGTTGTTACATTTTCTATTAAGTACTGCAAGCTCATATACCCAGATTATAAATTCTAGTGTTTACCAAAGGAAACATAACTTAAGAAACAAACACTAAGGTGCTTTCAGCATCCCCTAATAAAGACAAAATACCAAACCCTCATTCTTTGCAATTTGTTCCCAGACCCAGCTTTAATATTAGCCCCTACTGTAATTCTCCAAAACTGCAGATTTCATTGTCTTGCTACACAGGTTACATAATAAGCTTCCTTGAAATTAAAAAAAAATCTGATGATATTAAGAACATTAACTTGCTCTACTTTAGCAATACAGATTTATCCATAATGAAAGCGTATTTAATAAGACTTTTAAAATAAACGGTTAATCTAATAACAACACTGCAGAGATCCTGGAAAACACACATTGCACAGGCTACCTGCAAGGAAGTCAGTTTGACCTACAAAAAGGACAATAAAATCCCCAGCTTTAATGAGCTCAGCCAGACAGCTAACCTCTTCTGGGAGAGCACCATTTTACACTGTTATATGGTGTGATGGAAATTCAAAAGAAAATCTAGTACATTCAACACAGGGAAATAAGAACATATTTACCCTGCAAGAGAAATATTCTACAGAAAAGATCACTTAAGGGTTCAAGAGACATCAGGCATGAGTAGTCTGGGTCTTAAGACATGATGTATAATCAGGTGTTTATGTAATGTTACAAATTATACTTTCCATAACTCTCGATGAAAGTGCAAGTACCTTAAGTATTTGACTTGATTACTACTGTTTATATACTGTCTGATCTCCATCAAGATATTACCTACAGAAATAACTTCTTTCCATGTCTTGTTCAGGAGTGCTAAGCAAGCCTGGCCTCACTGGAGACGCAGAAAGCAGAGCACCAGGGCAACCAGCACAGCTCACCCTTGCTTATTGTTACACACTTATCCCACGGGGATCTTCTCCAAAGTACAAGGCTCTGCTGGCATTGGGAATTATAACTGTCAATTCCATTGACTAGAAACAGTTTGAATACCCCAACTGTGTCTGCATCAACTCAGTTATAGGCCAAAAAGAGGCAGTTTGGTGGGCATCTCCCTCCTCCCAGTTCTTCAGCACCAACATCTGGTGAAGTTAAACAACATCTGAGAAGCCTATAAGAAACCTGAAAGAAACAAGCACTGTCCTGTTAACAGTAACTGGTGGGGCCAAGCCTATCTCTAAGGTAGAAGACCAATGCAATCTTTCATCATGTCTAGCCAGCCATCGGCTGCGCGAAATCCAAGTCCCTGATTAGTGTTGAACAAAGCTTCATCTGAGGGTATCATACTTAGAAGCTTTATACTGGTCATCTTTCAGTTTCACAGTAAAGAATGGGAAAGTCCTCCTTACCACCACCCCCAAAGCTCAGAGATGAATTCAGGACATCTTTAATGGCCTCTTGAACAGTTACCAGAACCAAGTCTGCTACAGTAGTGCCAACTTATCAATCCACAAAAGAAAGCCAGTGGTAGCAACAAGCAAGAGTTATTAGAGAAGAAAAAAGTAGGTGGTTTTCTTGTTGTTTGGTTTTTCATGGTCTATTGTTTGTTTTTTGGGTGGTTTTTTTTTTTTTGCAGTTCCCCAAATTCTTTCAAGCATATAAAGATTTCAGGGCTTTATTATTTCACATATACAATCCTTCAATCCAATTTTCACTAAGGCTAATATATCAGTTGCCTGAACACCAGTGTCTAAAGCCATCTGAGAATCCTCAGAATAGCCTGCGCCATGCATGCCTCCTGAAACTGCACCATGAAGGACAAGTCTCCTGTCACCTCTGATGCATTTAAACATCTAAGTTTCACCTTGTGTGTCTGCTTTATATGTGGTGCTGGCAACGTAGGAGGCAACTGAAATATATTTAAGAGTTGTATTTCCAGAGCTGCAAATCCAGCAATGTTTTCTTGCAGGTTTATAGATAGAAGTTTCTCACACATTCCCTTCGGCATACAGACGAGTTACAACAGTAGGGCAGGCTCTCCAGAAAGCTTCATCTCCCAGAGTCCTGGTAAATCCAGGCCTCTTAAGGTAAAAGGCCAGAGAAACCAGATAAGTCGTGTCTCGTAATCTGATCTGTCACCTCTCTTTCTGCAGAGAGGGTCCACAATCAAGAGATTTTATACATTAACACAATGAACTAAGGCCATCAACACATGTACAGCAACTGGCACAGTCTGTAGAAAGTGACTGCCATCCCGAGGGGTGGAAAGGCATCAGAGAGAACAAAGGAAAAATGAGGCAGAAAACCCTCTCATGTCCCATTTCCAGAACTAATATGCAAATGTACCTTTTTTTAATATACACAAACAATATATTTTAATATATACCTAAAAACTATGCTAACTAATTTCATCCAACATCAGAAGGGTGTTGAAAACCAGTGGCTGTGTTTTTACTTTGACAGTTTATTACTGGATTTCTTCAGTAATGTCTGATTGCAGATTATATGCCAATTTAATCCTATTGAACTAGACCCTGACTTGAGAATTTAGATCTTTTTCCTAGCAGATTTTCTCAGAGTCTCCTAGACACTGCCATAAAACAGACTATATTCCATCAAAAGTTTGAAGGTATTTTCTACATTTACGTAAGAATTTTTCCTGGGATATGAGAACAGTTGGGAAGGAGGGTGTCAGGGAGAAGAGGGAAGTATACTGTAGACATCTCATTTACAGAGGAGTAAAATATATGCTATATGCTATGGTTTAGAATTAAGATTTCTGTATGATTTTAAAATTCAGAAGCACAGAACGTAAAACAGTAAATGCACATAGTCCATAGCATGTCCTCATCCAGAATAAACTGGATTTCATAAGATGTACCAATTCTCATACAAGGCATACTTAACAAAAAAAAGGACCAACAAAACATGTGCTCTCAAGTGTTAAAATACTTGTACACTGTTAAAAAAAGAGGGGGGGCTTTGATGAGCCTCATTAAATCAGGAAGCTGAAAACAAGAGCTAAAGAAACAGGCTTAAAGCTTACTGGCCATAGACAAATAGCCTCACCTTTAGCCCTCTTGCTCTCATGAAGCTGAAAGCTTTTCTTCCAACAGGAAGACTAGGATTCACTCAGAATTCGACTCAAAGACCCCAATTTCCAAAATACAATCTGTGAAGTGGCATGTGCACCTACACAACAGCACTGAAAAATAAAGGGAAGAGAGGTCTGCTCAGCTAAAGCATTATTTATAAAGACACTTTTCAGAATACCCCATTGGCAAATCTAGTCACACACTCTGCTGGAGAAATTGAGCAAAACGGGGACACACACAAAGGGGACACTTGGCAAGAACAGACCAGAGGGACTGGGAGCAGGTGCATGACATTCTAAGACAAGAATCAGAGCACAGAAAGCAGCTCAAGAGCCAGACTCGAGTTCCTGCCTGATTTTCCTTCCCTGGTGCCAGCTGGGAATGGGAGGATTGCTACGGAGAACACATCATATCCATCCTTCAGGCAGGCCAGAAGGCAAGAACTTCTCACATTGTTTTCTAACAGCTACTTCAGAAATTGTTCATACAAGATGCTGAGGGCATAAAATGGGGCAGGTGAAGGAAATCAGTCTCACCTGCGAAATGGACCTCACAGAATTAGGCCCTATAAATGAGGAGCACCTACAGAGAGCTCTAAGGGCCTCTCATCACATTCCTCAGCCCCTGCTCCCCACCCTCCCCAACTGAAAGGAAGATGAAGTCAACACAGAGCATAAGGAGGCGAGGTCTGCACGAGTATCTTTGGGAATGAGGAGAAGGATGTGGGAAGGAAGACTGGCAGATGGCAACTGAACACAAATGGAGTTTTAAGTCCTGCAGAGGAAGAGGTTTTTAGCAGCTCTACAGAGGCCTTCACTGTGGAAAGAAAACAGTTAAGACAACAGCCCTTCCTGCTCCCCAGCGCATTGGTGAAATGCCAGAAGCACTTTGCTGAAGTGAAATGGAACTTCAAACATCTGGAGTATGGAGGTCAGACAGCGCTGCCGAAGCAGCTGGCCCTGCACGCAGGAGGCGGCCGTCTGCCCGACCGTCAGTCAAGCGACGGGAAGAGGTGGGATGGGTCTGTGGCTGGGAGCAAGAGCCTGCAGAACAGAAGCTTGAAGCACTATTCCTGGCTCCGCCAGACTTCCTGCATTACGCCAAGCAAGTTGCTTCCCTGCTTGGGCCGGCTTCTCAGAGCTGCCCACCTGCAGCAGCTTTGAGAGCAGACACAGAGCGTAGGTGGGCACAGGTAGAGGGACGCTGCCGTAGCGGTCTGCTCTGAGCCGAGTGAAACAGAGCGACGAAGGTACCCAACATTTCTCTGGCAAACAGCTCCCACCAGTTTTTAACTGCTAGCGGAAATGCAGAAAGCGAGTTACGGATCATACCTCCCGCGCTTTGGCAAACACTACTGCCAGTTTTAACTGTTAGAGCAAACCAAATACACATGCACTCCAATAAGAAGTGCATTGTGAACATTCCTCACTTTAACACAAAAAAAAGAAAAAAGCCCTTCAATGACGTCTGATACACGTTTGTGGGGAGCACAACATGAATTTTCGCGTTCTAGCTAACTTTTATTTTGGTCTTTGAAATTCAACTGCTAGTTCAATTCCCTCTTCAAGAGTCTAAGCATAATAAACAGTAGAATGAAAAAATGCATCATTAATGTAGATCTCTGTGGGAGGATGCAGAGAAGGGGAGATTATTTGCAGTTATCTTCTACCTGCCTCCTAAAGTCTGTGGCTTTGCAGCATCAAAAGGTGGGAGTCGGGGAGAGAGACGTAGCTTCCGTGGTGTTATTCCCTGTTCTAAGACAAAATCCCCGATCACAATATGCTTTCCAGTATTTGCTGGAGACTCAGCTGGGGCCGAACACCACACACCACCACTGCAGGACGGGAAGCACAGACCCAGCTCTGCATCAGATCAAACCCGCAGCATGTGGCAAATTACCTATTGCGAACCGTCCACTGGAGTTTCAGGCTGTGCGACAAGCACCTTTTTGAATGATAGTTCTCTTACTCAGTCCTCCCTCCGTCCTTCTCATCTTCCCTTTACCAAGACAGAATTCTGAAAAGGGAACTACCGAAGTATATCCCTTCTCCTCTAGTGAGCTGTAGATCTTTTGCACAGTGAGCTGAGCAGACACTTCAACGACTAACTAACACCAGTTGCATTGCTAATACAAGTTTCCAGAGGCAAAAAAAACCCCAAAACAAACAAAACCCTATCTAAACGGAACCAAAGACTTATTAATTATATTTGAATATAAGCCAGAAATGCAAAAAATTGCTGATTAAAACCAGTCTTCAAAATAGAAGACTCTTCAAAAAAAGAAGTGTTTCAAGCGTACAACCCTACTGATTGATTTTGACACGGCAACATTTGGGATGTGTAGTCATAATACCTTATGTTTGTATTCAGTCTTAAAAAGCAGAAAAAACAGATAAATTCTTTTGATTATGTAAAGTCAAAATCCCGACTGTATGTGTGAGTGTATTTCAGCACCTGAAATTAGATTTTAGCAATTTCAGATTTCTTTTTTTCTGGATATTCCTCAAGATATGCATACATCAGTAGGCTCATTAAAAAAAAAAAAAAAGGAAGAAGAAAAAAGAAAATATGCTTATGCAAGCTCCCAAATGGGAGTTTCAGCATTTTAAACTGGCTGAATGAGTCCCTCTTTTCCTTACTGGAAATTATGTACTTGTCTGGAATTAAAGAAAACATACAAATCTAAATATATTCTTGACTGAAGGAAAGCACAAGGACAGAAAAGAAAAATTAAACAGCTTCTTCAGTAGTTTAGACTCACTAAAAAACCACCATGGGAGTAGAACAAAATTGTATGTCAAACGAAAAGCATTCTGTGTGCCAAAAAAAGCAACTTCATAGGAGATGAACATGTGCAATTGCAAAGAGCACTGCAGGTGGCTGAAAAGGAAACAATCTAAAAAAAGGCTATAAAAAATAAACTCAACAGAACAAGTTTAAACTTTCTAAAAGTTTGTCTGAGGTAAGGAACTGAGAAAGCCGGAATAATGACGAGCCAGAATGCTCTTGCCTCAACAACAACAAAACACCCACACAAAAAAGCAACCCCAAAAAACCCCACAAAACAAAAACCAAAGCCAATCCAAGCTGTAACTTGGTGTTTCAACTTGAGGGGTGGGCAGGAAACACACTTAAAGAAGTGAGATAACGTAGCCTCAGCTTTAATTTATCACTTCTCTAGTGCTTCAGCTGATCACCTCTAACAGGAAAAATAAAATATTTTCCAACAGTAAAGGTTATGTTACATAGTTAGGATAGCTGCATATCTCAATCATTACGCTAAAGAATAACAAAACTCCCACATAAAACCTATTCCAATTTGTCACATGTACTTAACTAATTCAGAAAACTTTCAAGTTTCAGGCACATACTTCTCTTAAAAGAAACCAAAACCTAAAAAACAACCCCAAACCAAAAAACCCCACAACCCAACCCAGCAAGCAAAAGCCACACATATGTCCACACAAAAATTCCTCTCTCAAGCACACCCACTCTCTATATGAACTCAGGGACTACGAGGTGTCCAATATTGACAGTCCTGGCACAGACTGTTTCCCTAAGACATAAAACAGGGACAATTTCTATGGAAATGAGTATTCTTTAGCCACCTGCTAATATAGTTCTGATTACAAATCATCCAAAGCTCAATGTTATTTCTGTACATCTTCGATCATACTTGATTTAATGGCAGTGATAAAAGTTAGTGAGAAATCCTCTGATTTTCAGCTGGGTCAGCACTGCATCGAGAGTAAGTCATGAGTATTATTTAAGTAGCCATCAGATGGTTAAAGGCCATATTATCTACAGCACAAACCCTCTTGTCCTAGCATCACAAACACAGCTTACCACACCTGAAATTTCTTTTTCTCCTCTTTTGTTGCCTCAACGTTCAAAGGTTGAAGACTGCATTTTCTCCAGGAAAGAACTAGTCTGTCTTTTTGTTGTTGTTGTTTTGGAGGATTTGCACAAAGCAAGCAAGTTTTTATGGCAAACAACTTTATTACAACACTATGAGATGCTACTCCAAAGGGAGGATAACCAGCTACAGCCAGTTTTTTCCTCTTGTCCCTATTACCAGTGAGTCTCACCAGTAAAATAAGATGGCAGAACAACTCTAAGCCACTGTAGATCCCGCTTAAAAGTTTTCAGTATACTTATTTTACTCTACAGTTAGCTTACTGCCCTTACTACTACCTTCAGCGTATTACTGCAGCTAAGAGCTCTGCCACATCACTTCAGCACCAAAACGACTAGGATCTGACAAGCCTTTCACTTTTTTTTTTTTCAAGAACAAATACAGAGGAAGACAGTTCAACTCTCTGACCCTGTCTCCCCTTTCTCAAATCCCCTTCAGTAACCAGTTATTCCTTCTGAAGGGACATCAACAGAGGACAGGCTTAGAAGCATCATGAACGTTGCTCAGTGCTAACAACTTCTGAAATCCCAGTTTCCACAGCACTGTGCATGGAAGCCTGTTAAGATACTCTAGCAAAATAGGAGAGCTAAAAATTCCCTCACACATTTCCTCAGACTGTGTTACTATTTTGTACCGAGTCATATAGACTTCTTGTAATTTGGGATATTTTAAGCGAAAACAGAAGACAGACAATCAAATCACAAGCATGTATGACGTTTACCAGTTTAAGAGGGTGGGGAGGAAGAGACAGGGCAGAGATGGAATTGTTAAGGCTGCTTTACTTCTCCATTGCCATTTTAATCCCCACACACAACTGAAACAGGAAGCTGCACATTGTTTCTGTAAATGGATTCCCCTTAACTCTCCTACTCTTGGCCACAACTGCCATGAAATACTGCAATTATATCTGCTGGGAACATCCACGTGGTCTCAACAGTCCTAGCAGCACGTAACTCCATGCTGAGCCACAATCATCCCCAGTCAAAACTCCCAGACTAAGGCTGGGCACTCTGGCAGAGGACCTTGGCCCAAGAAGAAATCACGCCACCAGCTGACCCATCCTGCAGGCCCATAGCTCAGACTCGGACAAGGATCCACCTAGCAGCAAGTTCTTGGCTCTGTCTTGTGCAACTGCACCTGAACACAAACACTGCAGCCTGATGGCAGGCTGGAAGGTGGTACAAGTCTTTAAGTCTCATGTATAGGCACAGAGAGGACAACATCGCTATGTTCCCGCCCGCTGAATGTGTTACCCCACTACCGTTATAGTAAATTCATTAGTCAGACCGCTGATGTGTTCAGAAATTAGATATTTCCCCTGTGCAGTTATTAGCATAATGATTAAACATGATTGCAAACGCTCAGGGAGAAGAGGAGCGTCAACCCTTAGGTATGACACACAGAAAGCAGCAGCCAGAAGTCTTCAATTTTCACGATCTTGTCTCCATGATAATTGAGTCCATAATTCAGCGGGGGGGGGGAGGCGCAGAGGCAGGGCAGGCAGAGGACAAAACACTGTCACAAGAGAATGGCAGGGGGAAAAAAGGAAACTGGCCATCTCTTAATGTCACTTTAGGCAAAAGTGAGACATACACTACACAAGTATTGACTAAAGTGTTCAAAGTCAACTGAGGAAGGTACATGCGTGCTGTGGTAAAGGCGCTCCAAACACCATGGTTGAGTGACAAGCCTCTGAACTGCCCCTCAGTGTTTCAAGAGGCAGCCTCGTAGCTCCACAATAACGACCCCAATGGACTTGTGTGTGATTGACCACTGACCTCTGCAATACCAGACAGCTAAACGCACGCTGAAGAGTCACTGAACTTCTCCAAGAAACTTAATTGCATGGGAGAGTGGCTGGGATCAATATATGGCTACAGTTAACTTAATCAGGGAGGGAGGTGTTTGTGAGGAGCCAAGTATTTCCCCGAGAGATAAAAGGGGTGCATCAGGGCCCAATCCAACAGACTACAAAAAGACAGCTGCGCAAAGTTCCGTGGCCTGCCTCCTCCCCACCGCTTTGGGAAAGCCTGGTTTTTCTAAGGGAGGTCAATGTGCTTTACAGATTTAAGTTGTGTATATTCCATTCAGCAACAGTGTCTACATCCAGTATATAGCTAATGTAAGCAACAAACTATGCATTTGTTTTAAGAACTACCACAATGAAGAACTCTAAGTAAACAAGCAGGAGGGGAAGAGTACACAGGAAAAGTATCTTTATTTGAGTAAGATCTGCAGGCTGCTCACAATACGTTTTTGCAGGGTGCTTAAGTCACATAACTGCTTGTAGAACCTCTGCTTTCTAAAAATGCATTTCAAAAAATTCATACCACAGTTTCTTTTTTCTGTTTCTACTGATTAGATGATTATTTTAAACATTATCACACTAGGTGCCCTGTCATTAGCCAATAGCAACCAGTCAGCAATATTATCTCAATCTTATTTCAGACAACATTTCATGTGGGAAGCAGTCTTTTAGAAGTTTTCCAAATAATTTTTTTTTAAAAAAAAAGCATTTGATATCTTTATTCCAAGTAACACAGCCAGCTCTAGCAGAGAACGTCTGAAGAGGTTCTGCATTGACTGGCAGGCTACATATTTAACGCAGCCCAGAGAACAACAGTTTCATAAGGATGTTGAATTGAAAGTAAGATGCAAGTAACTTGGAGCTGCAGTCCCATCAAGCTCCTTTTGCTACCAGGTCTGGAGGTCTAGAAGGAAGAAAGAACCAAGCTAACTGGGCTTGAAGCTTGATATTCTCTCTGCCAGCCGAGAGGCACACTGCACTGCAGGAGGAATGCTTAAAGCAACAAAATTCCAAGTGATTGAACTTCAGTTTCTCTCAGTGAGAGCTTACGGAAACCATCTCGCACTTCCTAAAGTTTCATTATCTGTTAATGGGCCACAGCCTGTACTAAGAAAAGAGAAAACCACATTATTTAAAAAAACAAACACCATGAACACTGCCAGAAGTTGTCTCCTGCAGTTTTAGCATCCAGATGCCAGAGTAGCACCAAAAGCTACCACTGCATCAGGGATGCTTCAAAGCTGTAACACATGAAAGGACAAGCACTTCTGTGGTCAGCTGTCACGCTACTATCAAAATAAGGCACTAAATGATATGACTACAGGTCACACAGATGAACACTATTGATATAGCACAGAAACAGAAATTCATAATTATACACCAATTTAGGAGGAGACTAAAACAGTGATACAAGGAGACCCTCCCCAGCGTGCAGAGGTACAAATAAAAAAAAAGAATTGTCTAGCTCCTATCAGCTTACAGGCTTATCACCCTGTCAGTGCTGTCTCTTAACATGAGATTTACAGTGTATGAGAAAACTAAATCCAAACAGTGGCACAGGTAAGACAGTTAAGAAAGTCTAATTTGTTTTGGGGTATTTGACCGGAATTCATTCTTTACCTTAATGACTCAACGATTACATGAGTAATCATGAGATGATTATGAAGATAGCTCATTTCTAGTCAAACTTACAGGTTTCACCTCCCTGGTGGAGATTGTCCTCACTTACATTTAAGCATCTCATTGACCACCACAGCAGGTAAAAAGTGCCCTGAGTTTTAAGACTGTAATAATTTAGTATTTCTACTGTTGATTTACTCTCAAATTTCACAACTCATCTGCAAAGATGCACACGCAGATCAACTGCGTAATTTCAAGCTAAGCTTATTTTTTAATAAGCATCCAGGTTTAAATAGTACTTGAATGTCTTATAATTAAGAGGAATAAATAATTTGCTAGTCTATATGAGCCAGCACGTTATTAGCTTACCATACACTATCTAACAGCTATCAGAGAGCAAAAATATGCACACTGCTCAAAAACTTCAATAATACCTTTTCCAGCCTAGTATAGGAGACAAGCCTTATCCACAGTACAAACCATCCCTTTCAGTTCTGTACTACACTTGGTCATTGCTGCATCTTGCCCAATACTTCACTTAACAACATACATAGGAAAATCCTATAAATGGACAAAGAAGGATCAGCTTCCCAGAGATGACATTTATCCCCTTTCCAGTCAGATAAAGGTTGATTTGTGGTTTGAAGGCTTATCCTGCAACCTTATACAGCCTAGTTTTGAACATGGTTCAAAAATATACCTTAAAAAGAAGAAAAAACAATCCCATAAGACACTGAGTTCAACAGGAAACCAGAATTTCCTATGGTCAAATCAAGCCTTTCAGTCATTATTCAATATTTCCTTGTTCTTCTATTTTCAAAAGAAGGCCCAACTGACCTTTCCTGAAGTAATGATATGTTCTATTATTTCCATCATGACCCCTCTTAACTCTAAGGTCCCCATCCTACTTGTTCTTACTTTGTATGGAAGTCTGGTAGCTTTTAGTCACACCATTGTTGCTCCTGATTTTGCCACGTGCAGGAATTCGACAGTATGACAAGATCAGGTTGACAAGATATTCTTTTTCTCTTGCAAGCAAGGAACTGAGAAGACAGAGAAAGAGCAAGCGATACTTCAGTCCCTGTGTGACACCACACTGGACTATATTGATAGATCCGTTGTAAATAACCATCCTAGGACGACACGTAAGGAGAAGAAGCAAGTACTTTTAGATACGAACAGGTAAGGCTACAAAACCACTGCACATTAGCATTCGCTACCATTCATACAAGGGCACATTCAGGAATGGCACAGCTATTTTGCAGATTCTCAAAGAAGCAGCAAACAAAATGTAAGATCTGATTCTATGGTCATGTACTACTTAAGTTTTCATGCCCATAAGACATAATTAGGCATAACATTAGGCAAAATTATTAAATAATATAACTATTTGCTGGAACAAGGAATGAACATTAGAAAGGGAATGACAGTTTTAGTAACCTATTTTTGAAATTGAGTAAGAAGCAGACATAGTTTTGTGGTGGTTACTTCAATATGCACAGCCAGCATTCCAAAGGGAATGACTGCAAAAGCAAATCATGGCCTCTACTAGTCGTCAGTCAAACTGCGTTAGCCCAAAATATATGTCAGGTTTTTTCAAAACAGGGAAAACCCACCATACAGTACAGTTTTTAACCAAACAAATCTACAGTTTTATCTCCACTACCACTGTGATGGTACTAGCATCACAGTCATTAAGAATCAACAATACTCTCTAGCAGAGTAAGTCATTCTGAAACAAATAACATTCATGGTAACCCATTTCTATTGAGGTGTGTAGTCCCAGCGATGCAGAATATGTTGGGAGTAGGATACGCACCAGGGCACAGCAACTGTATGACAAGTGCTCAGTAAGTTTAACAGGGATAGGTTTCCACACTTCATACACACTTTTCAGAAAGTTACAATAAAGCAACAGTTGACCCAGCTTTAGAAGAACAGCTAATAACTCATTCATTCCCATAAACTAATAGAAGAGCTTGTTCACTGTATATATATAACCTGTAAGAGGGCTTTTACAAGACATGCATAACAGACACCAATGGGTCCCAAAAGGCTGCTAGTGAAGAGAATAAAGTCAAACTAGCAGCAGTATAAAGAGTGGCAGATTGTTACTGCTGGCTTATAAAACACTCGTGTGAATCATTACTTGGTTTTCAATCTGCAGATCAACATTAACTAAGAACTTACATGCCCCCAATAAAACCAGGCAGCAGAAAGCACTAAGCAATTCCTTCCTGAACGGCACAAGAAGTCCAGCCACAAGCACCCAGCAGCATGTGTTCGCGTGCTTGACTTGCAGGTGATGAAGAAGAGTAGTTTCAGTGATGCAGCACAACCAAGCTTCCTCCGCTCCACAATGAGCTTCTTGCTGTACTTGCTTTTCCCCTTCTTTTCCTGAAATATAGTCAGCTCAAGCATAATACTACCCAGCTACCATGAAAACTCATATCCCACATAACTGTGCTGGATGGCACAGATAGAGTAACTGATTTAATGCTTTGGTAGCTGGTTACTTGTTGCTGTGTTAGACACAATGCTCTTACAACCAGCACCTCATGTACCACACACTCTTTTTTGCTTTGCCCTTACGCCAGTAAACATTGACAGAGCTAAGTCCTAAATCAAAGTAAAAGGAGCTGTTCACACATGAAGACTGCTGGTTTCCTGAGGCCTGAAATAGAAGCATAATAAATTTCAGACAACAATCTAATCAGATGTTTCTGAAGGAAAAAATGACTCCTTGAAAAGTTCAATATGTTACTTTACAGTAGGTTAGTGATGCATTTCATTTATGTGGTGTATCTTTCATGTATGAGAGCTTTTCATTAAAAAAACCCACACCCTTGACTCCTTTGTTGTACAAAGTTATCAAAAAGGCCTTTCAGAGTAATGTTCGCAGTCCTGAGATTTTTGGCGTTGATTTCAGAAAACAAGAGACTGTAGCAGGCCTCTTAATTTAGTATTTAATGAGGTATCCAGAGCTTACAGCCAAATACCCATTCAGCAGAAAGGAGGTTTTAATGGTCTAAAACACATTGGAAACTAGGCATTCAGACTGCCCTTTTACCAGACTGTGGAATGGGAATCAGCGTATGAAGGAATTCATTACAATCAACAGCTATTAAAGTCAGCAACTTCTCCCATTCCCCAAAAACATTTTCAAATTCTGAATTCACAACAACAAAAAGTGAAAATAAAAAAATTAGAGAAAACAAAAGCTTCTAGCTCAGTTTTTTCTTCTCCATCAAAGCAACTGCCCTTCTCCATCAAAGCAACTGCCCTTCTCCATCACAGAAAGGCTGACAGCTGTAGTTGCTCTCTCACAGGTGTACACAACCACATATCGTGAGGGTTTTTTTTGTTTGTTTCAATTTTGTTGTTGTCAGTCATGTGTTTGGGTTTTTTGACTGCATCAGCTGAACCGTACAGGAATTACAGACAGATCCTATGTGTATTCATTTGTGGTCATGAAGGGAATTTCTCAACAGAACAGCTGACAAGGCAACCCTTTTACATTATACTACATTCTGAGTAATTTATACATATCATGTCAAAGCTGATATGCACACTCTTAACAGTAATTTTCATAAGCAGATAGATAACCAGAGCAAGCACAATACAACTTCTTGGAGCCTTGGCCTCTACCACAGAGAGTACAGGAAGAACAGGATGTGAGGCAAAGGCCACAGAGATAACTGTCAGTGCTTCTTTAAGAGAGGGAATATCACTCAAGGCAAAGTCAATCCAAAGAAAAGGTGCAAGTTTCTTCACCATATTTAGAATAGTTGTGTTTGCTGACAAGCAGGGGCAGTCCAAGAGAAGTAGGGAGAAGACATCATCTTTCTAACATACACAACATTAGATGATGCTCTAGTTCGTGCAGGAACATCTGGTCTCTTCACACACTACTGGATGTGCAGAAAGAAAAGTTTGTATGGAAGCAGAGTCTGCAAGGACTTGCAGACAGAGAGTGGCAGTTTCTGTCCTGACTTTAGTTTCTACAACTTATGATGTGCCTTGCAAGGATATCGAGTCAGCGTTTGGGATATCCAGCTACTGCAGTGTAACACTGAGAGGAGTCACATCAGAAGGTAACCTGTTCCAGTGCTGCGCCACACATCTTCCCACCGAGCTTCAACTTGTGGCTAACTGCTGAGCATTACATTCTCACTACCAAGAGAAGGACAGACTGCAAAGATGACAGAGCCAGACTTAAGTATTTGTACGTTTCCATTACATCACTGCACTGCTTCCTCTTTGTCAGACTAACCAAGCACAACTCCTCCAACCTCTCCTTGCAGGCTGCATGCTCCACACCTCTCACCATCTCAGCATCCCTCTCTGACGAACTATCTCCAGTTTCCCTAAATCACTCTTGAACAAGGTAGAGGTGACACACAAAAAAAAAACAAAACAAAAAAAAAACAAAACAAAAAAACACATGGGCACCGTGCTTCAGGTGAAGCCTCACCGCCGCAAGGCAGATGATAATCACTGCCCTTCACCTACCAGCCACACCCTTCCCAACACAGCCCCATCTTGCTGTTGCACTTACACACATGGCTTTGTGGTATTGGCTCATGCTTAGCACAGCATCCACCAGCACACCAGGTCCTTGACAGCAGGACAGCTGCTCACACAGTCACCTCCCAGCACACACAAATCCATGGGGTTGGTTCCACCTCAGGTGCAGGGCCTTGCACCTTGCCCAGTTTCTCAAGATTTTTGCTTCCTCATTCCTCAAGCTTCTCAAGGTTTCTCTGCACCGAAGTTCTGCCATTCAGCATATGAATCACGTTTCCTAATTTAGAGTCATCCCCGGATTTCCTGAGGACATGCTTTATGTCCTGAATGGTCTCCAAAGAATCTTCTGAACAGTGTGGGGCTCCAGTACCAACCCTACCTGTTAGCGGCTATCAACCATTTGCTAGCTCTGACTAATTTTCCTTCCACTTAACAGTCCTTTATGACCAGCCCATATATTCTTCATGTCAGAGAATGAGATCAAAGTTTTAAGCATCCTCTTCTTATTAAAGAGGCAATGTCAAGGTAAAAGTACCCGGACAGCTGTCCTTTTGAAGCACAGTCATCGTTAAGTGGATCTGGAAAGGTCTTTTGCTCCCATCCAATAAGCATACTAAAGTACTTTACATAATTGCTTCTTCCAAGGCATGACCACCCACATTCATCAGCAGACCATTTGTCACATTTTCTACCTCTTGGCTTTCAAAAATAAAATTTGAACTGTGCTGTGATCACATACAACAATTCACAAATATGGTATCACATTAATTCACAGGACAGACACACACACTCTTCCCCACAAACTCAAATACAAGGACTCCCTCCCCACTGCATATGCACTGGCTTCTGCCTCTTCAAACATCACAGACCTGCTGAGCACCTAAGAGCTCTCACACTCTTCTTCCCTGCAAACATCAGTTCTTGTGTTCTTGACTTGCTACTACTTCTGAGTTTACCCCTTCAAGCCCAAGAACATGTTCAGCAAAGCTTCTCTGAAACCTAATCCACATCAGTCCTAACTGGTTGCTCACCCCATGGAAAAAGCCTTGGTATGTGGGGCTGGGGGTGAGGTGTATGTGTGGTGCAACACAGGCTACATCTGCAAGTTTCAGAAGTCCTACTAGAAAAGACAATATCTCTGTATTTCATGATTGCCCCCGATTTTAGCTAGACAACCATAACACAGAAACAGAAGGCACTTGGCTCCCTGTTTGCATGCAGTATTTGAATTACACATGCAATGAAGTAGACATGGATGGTGACAGGCAAGATTCTTTTCAACTAATTCAAGAATACTGTTAAATTTTTTCCTTTAGTTCTAAAAGCTTCTAACTTTTAATGGTGACAAAAGCTGCACGTGTATTTTTCTTCTTTGCTTTCAGTATGCATGGTTTTGTAATAGTCCCTATTTTGCATTAGAGAAGAGCTTCAGATGCCAAAGAAAAAATCTTAAAACTGAATGTTTATGGGGTGCAGTATTTCCTGGTGCAAATCATAATTTTTTTAAAAGAAGTGTATTGCTTGCTTCATGCTTCAATACCAAGCTATTTAAAAACTATTTATGTCCAGGAAAAAAATAAAGGAATAGTTACTACACCCAGTACTGCAGCTGCTTCATGCGAGTGCTGATCTGTTACAGTTTTGTTTTCATACAGTAAACAAGGATGTCCCCGTCAACCTCTCCCTCCTCTGATGAGCCTGGATGTCCCAGCTTCATTCTCTGCAAGTTTGTGGAAATGAAGCAAAAAGTTTATCTTAAACCGCATGTTTAAGTCAGCTCTTGTTTCTATGAGAGGAGCAGAAGAGGGAAGAACAACCAAGAAACAGTAAGTCAAAAGAGCCAAAGAACATGGGGCCCAAATTTCTAGGGGAGCACTTTTCTCTTGTCAAATATTCAAGTTATTAAGTGCTGGATTTTTAACTCCTCTGCTAAAAGACACTGATTTTCAGAGTGAAGGAAGAGATATGGGAGGGTTTTTTAATTTCATTTTTTAAAGAATTAACTACACTGGCTCAGTGTAAGAATGTGTAAGAATGGCACAACAAACAACAGGAGTTTTAAAAGGAAACTAGAGTCTCATTTAATACACATAGGAAATAAACATAATGAAGCATAAGCTGCATTTAGAGCACAACTATACAGCGTCTTCCTTAATTCATCACCAGGGTACGTGAAAAAAATCTTGGGTTTATTTCACTGCTGTACACCTTAAGAAACATGAGATGCTGGATGTTAAGATCTTCATTTCTTCCACATCTCAATGTCCAAGGCCCTTCCTGCTGCCTCCCACTGCAGGCTGACCCTCCCTCAGCTTCTCTTTTCCCCTTTCACTGTGCAGTCCACGCATTCACTCATCTTCCCTAAAATTGCTACAAAAGAAAATACTACCCATTCCAGACACCTTGCACTACACATGCTACAAAGAAAGAAGAACACTCAGCTATTCCTGTTCAGTCTTCATGAAAAATTTCTTCTTGGTGGCTACAGCTGAAGGCAATCTGTACCACAGCAGAACTGCTGCTCTGCCACTACCTAACATTTGTGGATTGACAAGTCAGCTGTGATTGCTAGAAACCACTCAGGGCCCAAGCCTTTCCTCCTTTTTACACCAGTGTCCCCACAGGGAAAGCTGAGATGGTACACCGTAACAGTGCAGCACTCAGGTTGACTCTGCTTTCACATCTTAGGATAAAAATTAGATCAACTCCTACTTGAAATTTCCCTTCTAAGTACTGCCATTCTCAAGGCAAATAAAAACAAACTAAAGCACGAAGTAGTAACTGACAGAAACAAGCAATGTAATTGTGACTGCCACAGAAAGCTTGTAGCAGGGAAGCTAGAAGCACATACAGAATCATAGAATCATTTAAGTTGGAGAACAGCTTTAAGACTTCAACCATCAACCTAGTAATGCTAAGTCCATCACTAAACCAGTTCTCTAAACACCACATCTACAAACCTTTTAAATACCTCCAGGAATCACAACTCAATCACTTCCCTGGGCAGCCTTTTCTAATACTTCACAATGCTTTTGATGAAGAAATTTTTCCTAATATCCAATCTAAACCTCGTTTTGTGTAACTTAGGCCATTTTCACTTGCTGCTTGGGAGAACAGACCAACAGCCACCTTGCTACAACCTCCTTTCAGGTAGCTGTAGAGAGCAATAAGGTCTCCCATCAGCCTCCTTTACTCCAGACTAAAAAAAAAAACAAAAAACAATTCCCTCAGCTGCTCCTCACAAGACTTGTGTTCCAGGCCCTTCATCAAGTTTATTGCCCTTCTCTGGACACACTCTAGTTCCTCAACATCCCTCTTGTAGTGAAGGGTCCAGAACTGAACACAGCACTCCAGGTTTGACCTCACCAGTGCTGAGTACATGGGCAAGATCACCTTCTTATTCCTGCGGGACACACCATTCCT